>NW_026639478.1:1890000-2070000 GCF_028554395.1 Pezoporus wallicus | reverse complement strand
TGTTGTAGTCTCTATCCATCCTTTTTTTGCCCGAGATTGAAATGTGTTCTTGTGTGCAGTGGAAGTCATTCCCAGCCTAGAGTGCAGTTTGTGCAAGGTGACAATGTGGCCTGGGAAAACTTCTGCAGCTGCTGTCTCCTGTTGGCTGGGTAAATATTAGAAGCGGTGGAAATATATCTGTTGAAGAATGGTGAACATTCACATTATGCCACTAGTCCCAGAGTAGGCCCTGATTTAGTGAAGAATTTCAAACTTAAACCCATCCCTATTTGTTGAAACTATAAAATATGTATTTCAGTAAAAATTATTTCAGTATTCAATTGCTTTACTGACTTGTGGCCTTCAATATTGAGGTCTTCTGAATTAATTCATTTATTTGGAGGATTTAAAATCAGGTCTTGAAGAGTTTGCTACATTTAATTTTGTAGACTGTTAGAAATACAGTCGTTACTTTTGTCCTTTTCAAAGTAATGTATTCAATGCTGAATCCCTTTTTGAATGGAAAAGAATACCTCCACAGAGATAGATTCCTTCAAAAGCACCGGTCCGAGGTTACAAAGGGGTTTATGTGAGAATATTTTTATTTTTAACTACATCCTTACATTTCAGATCTCTGTCTGCTTTTTCAAACAATGGATGTGTATTTTATAGTGTAAATATTCTCACTGAAGCAAACACAATGTGCTATGCTACTCACATATACAATATATAGCTTCTCATGTCCACTTAGATTAGAATGCACAGCTTTTAACACTGCTCAAAGATGACAGTATATCTATGGGGAAGCATTGGCATCCAGAAGGCACATTTTATAGGCAAAAAATAATAGCAAGACTTAAGAAATACAAACTGCTCCCCCTAATTTGTAGTTGTCTTGAATGTGAAGCTTTTTCCCCTTTTTCCAATGTGTATTTGCCCGAGTGTGTGCATGCACAAATGAGAAGGAATAGAAAAGCTGGCATTATGTTCTGTAATTTCTTCATCTTTGGATATAGCTTTTGGTGAAGAGGATCACTGCTTGTATCTGCTCCTGGTATTTTTGTGTGGTTTCAGGGCTTGGGTAAACCAGCAGTGTTTTTTTGCAAATGCAGGAATATGTGGAGAAGATTGCTGAGAGTTTCTCAGTCACAGAAGTATACGCTGTCTGAAACCTGTCTGTTGAGCTACCTATTATAATTTAGGGGGAGAATCTGAACATCTCACACTTTTATTTGACTTGGAGTAATATTACTTGTCTCTGCAATTAATTATAATAGGAATATTTTTGCTGTGTTTAAAAATCTGAAGCTTACTTACTTGTCAAATTTCTGTGAGAATTTTAGTAAAACATACATGTTTTTAGAAATCAACATTCTTCATCTTGTATGCTTCTGAACTAGCGTTACCAGAAACATTTTCAGCTAGAGAATTGCACTGACCTTGCAAAATACCATATGTTCAGTGAGCTGCTATTCGTCTTACAAACATTAGTAGTCTTGAATGAAAAGATATTGTATGTATCCTGTGGTAGCTAAAGGACTTAAATAAAATCTTGATGATTGCAGTGATAGAAATTAAACATTTCAGATAAATTACTCTTTCTGGTTAAGAAGAATTGTTTCTTTGTGTTATTTCAGATAACACCTGCATAGGCATGTGGGTGTGCACATCATGTAAATTCTTTTTCTTTTTTTTTTTTTTTTTTCTAGAATCTGGCTTCAATTCTGAAATCATAGAAAATCAGAGTCTGGGACAGTCATACATTCTTAACTCTTATATCGCAGTATATATTGGTAAGGGAGTGAATTCAGTCATGTAGTAGTTTCAGCAGAACCTAAGACTAGGAAAGGAGTGAAGATGGATATTTCACCCTAACACTCAGTTTCTTTGCTTTGACAGTTTAACACTGGCCTTTCATGTAGTTTTAATGTTTCTTGTGTGGTTTAGCTCCTTTTATTTTTATGGTAAAGCGCAAAAATACAAGGGTAGAGAAAAACACGCCATCATAAATAAGTAAAGGAAAATAAAAGCTAGGGCAGAGGCTCAACTAGAGTTTCTTCTTAATCAGATATTTAGATGGTTATATATAGCAATTATAAAAATGCATATTTATGCAATTTAGAATCAAGTAGAGAGATGTGAGCAGATAGTTCACATGGATTCTTACAAAGTGCTGTATCAACTATAGCAACATTCATCATCTTACAACAGTTTCTTACATCTATTTATTAAAAATATTGGGATGTGAAAATTAGAGAAAATTGGCATAGCTCCACTGAGGTTTGTAAGAAGACAGCAGTTCATAAAAGCTCAGAATTCAGGCCTCCTCGGTTTCCAGCTTCTACGTAGTGACCGTCTGCTCATCATTGCTAAGTTTTCTTTTTTTAAAAAATAAAAATGCCAGATGGCAACTGTGCATTTTTATGCACTTTAGGACTCTTGAGTTGTTTTTTTCTTTCCTATTTTTTTTTTTTTACTTAAAAGGAATTTCAGAGTCAGAAACCATATTCTTCTATAACTGTTCTTTACTTTTCTGAAACTTAAAAATCTATTGTCTTTTTCTGTTAGAAATGAGTGGAAACAGGTGTCTTTAATGGGGCAGCTAAGACAGTAGCTGTGGGAGTGAATTCTACTTATATGCCTGGAGTTCAGAACTGCAGTGGTAGTACCATGCTCATACACCAGCAGAGTATTTCAATAACAGCATTACTGCAAGACTGAGAAGCTGACTGGTCTTCTAGTATTCCTGTATTTTAGTCTTCATTTTATGGACTAAATGAATTTTTAAGAACAATTTTTTTTCTGCTTTTACAAGGCTTTTCTGGCATCTTCCTGGCCTTTGGCTCCAGGATGATTTTTGTAGTGACTTCTATTGTGCTTGGTACTCACCAGTGATTTTAAGTATCTTAGCAAACACCTGAGTCAGGTGCATCTGTAAGGAGTTGGGCCCTGCTTCATACTTTTAAAACAAAAAGATCAAATTGTCTTCTAAAAAAGCTGGCCACGTAGAGGACAGATGAAAGATGCAGCAGGCATCTTCAGGTTCACCACTACCCCAGTACTAGGCGGACTACTTTCCTGCTTTGTCTCAAAAGATCCCACTGGAGTAGTTAGGGGCTGCATTGAGAATGAATTGAAAAGGTAAATACAGAATGTGGTAATGGCCGTAATACTGTTCCTTAAAAAACAAAGTGTTTCAAAGAATTTTTGTAGCACAATGAAGGAAGATTCTTTTTATTTTTCAGAAAAGGAGTTTCAGAATATATTAGCAACTGTGTACAAAAAGGAGCTCAATGTGTAGTTATGCTCCCCGCAGTTGAAGAGGACCTCAGCTTTGTTAACATGATAATATGTATTTTCTTCATATCACATAGGAGCAGAACCACCTCTTTTTCTGGCTTTCTTTCAGTATTGTACCATGGAAGGACATGGGCCACATTTCAGCATCACTTGCTGCACAGTTCACCTGACAAAGAGGCATTTTTTTATTTGATTACTGAAAATTATTCACAATCCATGTTTTCTACCTTGACATGCTTATAAATGATCCACATTCCATTATCATTGTAATTTTTTTTAAGCTTCTTTTACAGAACGGAAGGGAAATGTGTACAAGTATGTGTTCTGCTTTGTGATGAAAGTGTACATTTATCACTTAGGTACATGTAAGCCATTTCTGTGAATTAGGCCCTTGGAGTAAATGTGTTTTGATGTAATGGCCATCTGCTCACAGATGTCACATTTGCTAGTTTAAAAAATAGTTTGATATAGATAAATACATAATATGGTAAGATTATATAGTTTCACCGGGCAGCAATACAATAGCAAAGTTTTATTTATATATTTACCATAGACCAATAATCAATCTGGGATGAAGGTCTAATTATTTTTGATTGTTTTTTTCTAAAAATTAGTCCCTAGCATTTACTTTTAGTTTCTGACTGCTGTTTTCAGACCAGTAAATGCAGGACCCACATCAGATCACAACAGGAGGCAAAGTATATCCCAGCCATTTCAGAAAACAATCACTGTCTTGCTTCTCTTTTCACCTTGTGAAAATGAAAGCTGCTTTGCTCTCAGATGGACCCAGTACAGCCAGCCTCCAGAAGACCCTGGAACAGCTGACCTGAAACACTTGCCCTGTATAGCTCCATTAAAGTCGGTGACACAGAAATGGCCCTTGAAGCTTTAGCTAAAGCCAGTTTGCCAGAAAAGACAGTACTGACGAGATGGAGTTGGTCAAGGCAGTGATTCTGAGTAACTAGTTCTGAGGGGTACAGGTCAGCTGCAATGTGTTGCGCATATATAGTGCAGTAAATATAGCCCATTGCCAGGCCATTTTTTAAACTGATAAAAACTCGTTTAATAAGCTCTTTGTTTGATTTTCGGTTTGATATTATGGTATCTACTGTGATCATGGCACATATTTTACTGATGAAGTCAAAGTTATTCTTAAGTAGCCCTGGTAGCAAACCATAACCAGGACAGAGTATGTGGATTTATACGTGGAGTATGTGAGGGATGATGAATTTGGTTTCTGGATGTATCTCCAAAATTTGTCTTTATTTTTACTACTTTTAGTACAGAAGACAGCGACAATGTAAAATATGTGTGTTCGATAACTTTTGTCTTGTTTTTCCCCCATCTCCCTTCCTGTATTTTAGCATATGTTCCTGAGGAGGAATTGAAAGCAGCAGAAATAGATGAAGAGAGCGTGGAAGATGATGGGCTGTCTCTGGACATCCAGGAGAATGAGTATTTGTGCAATGAAGAAGCGGAGATCAAAGAGGCTCAAAGCTACCAGAACTCCCCAGTCAGCACTGCAACTAATCAGGATGCAGGCTATGGTTCACCATTTAGTGAAAACAGCGATCAGCTGGCCCATTTCAAAAGCACTTCCTCCAAAGAAGAGAAAGAGGATCCTCAGTGCACAGACAGTGTTTCCTATCCACAGGACAGCTTGGCACAAATAAAAGCTGTGTATGCAAATTTGCTTTCAGAGACTTGCTGGTCCAGTTTAGCTTTGGACTTAAAGAAATCCAATCCAACCACCAGCAACAATGGAATCAGCCAGAATGAAACCACCACCAGTACTGACACCAATGCCAATTCCCAGAGTACTAGTACTACCAGTACCAACACTAGTACCAGTACAAGTACGAGTAATACTAGTAACAGTAATAGTAACAGCGGTGGCTCAGGTTATGACTGGCACCAAGCTGCATTAGCTAAAACTCTGCAGCAGACCTCTTCATATGGACTTCTCCCAGAACCTAGTCTTTTCAGCACAGTACAGCTTTACCGGCAAAACAATAAACTTTATGGGTCTGTGTTCACCGGTGCTAGCAAGTTCCGATGCAAAGACTGCAGTGCAGCCTATGACACACTGGTGGAGCTAACGGTGCACATGAATGAAACTGGACATTACCGTGATGACAACAGAGATAAAGAAGCTGATAAGACCAAACGGTGGTCAAAGCCTAGAAAACGATCACTTATGGAAATGGAAGGCAAAGAGGATGCTCAAAAAGTGCTGAAGTGCATGTACTGTGGGCATTCGTTTGAATCTTTGCAAGACCTCAGCGTCCATATGATAAAAACAAAGCATTACCAGAAAGTGCCTCTGAAGGAGCCAGTACCAGCCATCACTAAATTGGTCCCTTCTACAAAAAAGCGAGCACTTCAGGACTTAGCTTCACCTTGTTCACCTGAGCCAGCAGGGATCACTGCAGAAGCTTCACTGGGTGAGTCTGCAAAGGATCAAAAAACTGCCAATCCCTATGTGACTCCAAACAACCGCTATGGCTATCAAAATGGTGCTAGCTATACTTGGCAGTTTGAGGCACGGAAAGCCCAGATACTGAAGTGCATGGAATGTGGGAGTTCCCATGACACTTTGCAGCAGCTCACTGCTCACATGATGGTCACCGGTCATTTCTTAAAGGTGACCAATTCTGCTTCCAAAAAAGGCAAACAGCTAGTATTGGACCCTGTGGTGGAAGAGAAGATACAGTCTATACCTCTTCCACCCACCACCCACACGAGGCTACCAGCCTCCAACATTAAAAAGCAGCCCGATTCCCCTGCAGGCTCCACAAACTCGGAGGAGAAGAAAGACCTAGAGAAGGAAAAGGTGGTGGTCAGTGAGACAGAGAAAAAGATTAAAGAAGAGAACGAGGACTCTACAGAGAAATTTGAGCCAACAACTTTGTATCAGTACCTCAGAGAGGAGGACCTAGATGATAGTCCTAAAGGTGGAATAGACATATTGAAATCCTTAGAGAACACAGTGACAACAGCTATCAGCAAAGCTCAGAATGGAGCCCCTTCCTGGGGAGGATATCCCAGTATTCATGCAGCTTACCAGCTCCCGGGAACAGTCAAACCCCTTCAGCCCACAGTGCAGAGCGTTCAAATGCAGCCATCTTATGCAAGCAGTGTAAAATCGCTGTCGTCAGAACACAATGCGCTCATCCATTCCCCAGGCAATCTCACACCCCCTCCTCACAAGAGCAATGTATCCGCTATGGAAGAACTAGTGGAGAAAGTTACAGGTAAAATCAATGTGAAGAAGGAAGAAAAGCCTCTGGAGAAAGAGAAGAGCTCTCCAGGCAAACCCATGTCACCTGCTGCTAAGGAAAACAAGGACTTCCCAAAAGCAGAAGAAATAAATAACAAACAGCAGCAGAAGAAGAGCTCTGAAGCAGAAGTTCAGAAGGTCAAAAAGGACAGGCCAGCAGAAGCACATACTCCAAATGGCACCGAGCCACTTAAAACAAAGGTTGCAAATGGCTGTAACAATTTAGGAATCATCACAGATCATTCACCTGAGCCATCCTTCATTAATCCATTGAGTGCTTTACAGACCATTATGAATACCCACTTAGGCAAAATTTCTAAGCCAGTAAGCCCCTCTCTGGACCCTTTGGCCATGCTGTACAAAATTAGCAACAGCATGTTGGACAAACCCATTTACCCAACCACTCCAGTCAAGCAGTCTGATGCCATTGACCGATACTATTATGAGAACAGTGATCAACCTATTGATCTAACCAAGTCCAAAAACAAGCCTCTTGTTTCCAGCGTGGCTGACTCTGCCTCATCCCCGCTAAGGGAGAGTGCCCTGCTGGATATTTCCGATATGGTGAAGAACCTCACAGGGCGTTTGACACCCAAGTCTTCAACTCCGTCTACCGTGTCAGAGAAGTCTGATGCTGACGGGAGCAGTTTTGAGGAAGCTCTGGATGAACTGTCACCAGTACACAAGAGGAAGGGCAGACAGTCCAACTGGAACCCTCAGCACCTTCTGATCCTTCAAGCCCAGTTTGCTTCCAGCTTGAGGGAGACCTCAGAAGGCAAATACATTATGTCGGACTTAGGTCCACAAGAGCGGGTACACATCTCTAAGTTTACTGGTCTTTCCATGACCACAATTAGCCACTGGCTGGCCAATGTGAAGTATCAGTTAAGGAGGACAGGTGGAACTAAATTTTTAAAGAACTTGGACACAGGACATCCTGTTTTCTTTTGCAATGATTGTGCCTCTCAGTTCAGGACTGCTTCTACATACATAAGTCACTTAGAGACACACCTAGGGTTTAGTTTGAAGGATCTATCAAAGTTGCCACTTAATCAGATTCAAGAACAGCAGAATGTTTCAAAAGTCCTCACAAACAAGACTTTGGGCTCACTTGGAATTGCCGAGGAGGACTTAGGCTCCACATTCCAGTGTAAGCTCTGTAACCGAACTTTTGCAAGCAAGCATGCAGTCAAACTGCACCTTAGTAAAACACATGGCAAGTCCCCAGAGGACCATCTGATCTATGTAACTGAGTTAGAAAAACAATAGCGTCCAGGTAAGCAGCCAGGTATGCAAGTGACCACAGGAACATTGCACTAAACTTCTTCATAGTACTGCACTAGGCCTGACCTGAGCCTCTGAAATCAGTCTTACTTTTGTTGCTGAACTGCCTATCTGGACCTTGGTTTTTCTTACACTTATTTTGTAGTTATATTTATATGCTCTTTGTCTGATCTGTGCATGGTTATTTTTTGTTTCTGTTTTTATTTTTTGTGAGTCAAAGTCTGACCTTTATTTTCAACATCTGTCCTTGATGTTAAGCTATCTTTTGTAGAATATAGTGGGAGACACTATTGAGAGACATTAATTTAGCCGTAAAGAAAGACACAAAGAACAATGATAAAGAGACATCCTAAAATTACAAAGTTGCCATGACAATAAAGGTCACAGAACCTGGTAGTGTCAAGTTTTAACCCTCGGAGAACTGTAATAGCATTTCTGTGCCTTTCCCAGGGACTAAATAAGTAAATAAGGAAAAACAAAACAAAAGGCTTAAAGGCATTTCATTCAAATAAAAGCTTTTTCAGAAGCAGAACTTACTTTTTTTTAATGAATGAGCTTTTTTTTTTTTTTTTTTTTTTTTTTTTTATGCAGAACTGGTTTGTGAAGAAATTGTGCATGCAGTGCTTGGAAGAAGGAGAGCTGTGTAGTACCCAAGGGGTTAGGAAGCCACAACTGTATAAGTTAAATGATAATTACAAAAAAAAGCAAACCGAGTTGCCACTATGCCCAAACCCTCTGGATGCTGAGAGTTGCCACTTTTTGGCAAGAAAAAATAAAAAGTATGCAAGCTGTTATTTAAAACAAGTGTAAAAATGCTCTTTTCTTTCTTTTTTTTTTTTTTTTGTCCTTTTTTTTTTTTTCCTGTAAAATACTGCAGTTTATAGTTACAAATGTTAAGCTTTGGTACAAGCTGACCTTTCTATAGTGTGCTGCATTGGTAAATGAAAACAAAAAAAAATGGGGCAAATGTTGGATTCTGTTCCTTGTAAATTGCCAGCATCAGCTTAAAAAAATACATGTTACATATCGTACCATTTTAAACTGTTCAACTTTCTTTGTACCTTCTGGCTGTATGCTTTCTCTTTTAACTTTTTATATTGTCATTTTATATTCAATTTCTGTGTATATAATGTAAAACCACACTTTTTGAATAAAATTTAGTTCCTGCAGCTTGATATAAATAGAGGAATTTTACTGGCACCTGCATCTTTCCAGATGCATGTACTTAAAGGAACTATCTGACAAAAAAATAAATAAATAAAAATAAAGCAAGCAATGCACTATGAATTATACATTTTGATGTTTTATCATTAATATTGTACAGTACATTTTGGTTCACACAATTAAATCCACTGTTTTCTCAAGTGTAAAATAAACCCACATGCAGTTCTTGATTTACATACATTGTCATGTCGTCATTATATTGCCTTTGAGGTGTTATTCCAGCAATAAGAGGCATCGTTTATATAATCCACCAGCAAAAATCTGTTTGAAATAATCTCTCGTGATCTGTATGCTGACGTGTTTCTTTCGCAGCCTCAATACTAATAACCTTTTAAAAGAGATTTGGAGTAGGTACGTACTGCGAAAGGTACGGGATCAGTAGGGCGCCATCAATTAGCGACGGGCATTCTGCTCATCACTGAAGTACAAGAAGGGCTGCAAAGGTTTCAGCCAAGTTAATTTTCCTGTGCTGTATGACTGTACCCGTAGCCATTTTCTGTGTATGTTCAAAGACCGTCTCCTCCCTTCCTTCTCAGGCAAAAAACCTTTTGATTCCAGCAGTTACACAGTCAGAGGCTGTGGCTTCTGCCCCTGCAGTCTGTTGAATGCTGCGGTTCTTGCCTTTCTGGCAGCGGTGAAGACCTCTGAGGCTTTGACACCAGTTTTTACTTACAGTACAAGAAGGCAGACCTGTGTTTCTCTGTACTTTTTAAATATTGCATTTTGAGGTAAGCTGAGTGCTATCATATCAGGTGTTTCCCTTAATCTTTATTTCTGTTCTGTTGAATGCAGATGTCATTTAGAATGTAAAAGAGAGCTGTCAGAGCCTTCACTAATCTATCTCCTGAGTGCTTTGACAGTTACAGAGTATGAAAGCCTGGGATCTGCTATCCATTACAGTTTTTGGAGGGGCTGTTAAATATGAGGACCTAGAGGGGTTTGCCTTCACGTAGTATTAGTGATACTATTGTGTTATATATACTTCTGTGTATGTATGTATATTTCTGTTCCTTCTTCTCAATTCTTCTGAAAGGATTTTAAAGGTAAGATCTTTGCTCCCTGGTACAGAGCAGTTCTACATTTAATCTTTACTTTAGCTATAACCCCAGAAATATCCAAGTGTTACTCTGTTTTCTGCAAGGTTTTCTGCAGGTCCAGGTCAGTTACATTTACACAGTATTTCTAAGTAGTGCAGGAAAGTGCCGTGAGGGGTTTTTTAAATGTCCCTTACTTTCCTCGCTGCTAACTACCTATGTCCTTCAGGGGATCCTGCCATTTAGACATTTCAGTTCAATTACTGGATGATTATGTACTTTGGGCCCAAGGGGTGTTGAGGAAGAATAACAGTCAGGCCTACGGCTGTAATACAGAGTCTTGAAATAATAACCCTTTGAAGTTTTGTTTACTTTACCATGGGCCTGCAAACATGTGATTATAGCATATGCTATACTACATTGCAGTAGTGGGTGAAAAGGTTGAAAGGGAGAAATAATAGCTCTAAAGTGGGTTTGAATCTAATGTAAATCCATTAAAACTGATCTTGAAACACGGCATGTAAAGTGAGTTCTCAACACCAGGTGACTCCCTCGAGAGGTGTTTATGACATTGCTAAATCCGTTCAGTTCTGATAGCTTCAGAATTGGACAATCACTCATCATCTGTGCCAGTGTCTGAAGGAAGTCCATTTAGAATGAACTAGCAGCTTTACCTGGCGACTGTGCTGATGTAACACTTTCTAAGGCTGAAATATGAAGTAGATGAAAAATTGAAGAGACTAGTGTTTCACTTGCTTAACAAAATGATGCTCACCAACGGTGTGATCTTTATTCTTTGGGTTTGATACTGTATTTCTGAAAAATTTCCATTAAAAAAAAATCCTTAAGAAAAATAATTGCACAGTTTAAAGCGTATTCTTTTCCTCAAACTTGGTTTGCAGGTTTATTTCTTCTTTATTTCTGTAAGATTTCAGCAAAAGTAAGTTTGTGCTATTCTGCAAGTAGCTACTAAAGCTACTAAATGGAAGGACAGGTCTTGAAGAAAAGAGATGTAAGAGCCTTAAAACCCTTAGGACTCTCTGTAAGCCTGCGTACCTATTTGTGACATATTCAAAATCCGTTGTATTTGATTCTTTCCAAAGATGTATAAAGCTACTTCTTTTTCAGCATTAGGTTGGTGGTGTTCATTTGTTTGCTTGCTTGCATCTGTTTGCAGGGCTGAAGACCTTGGTTTGTTGGCTTCACAGATTTGGTTTCTGCTTCTGTGCACTTTTCTATATTGCTCTTTAGAAGGTGATGCAAACCTGCGAATTTGAGAGATCTGTTTCCTGCTGACATTAGTCCTGAATGAAATGACTCTTTGTTTTTTTGGTCTTTTTAATAGCATTTGGTGGGATATTCACTAATTTCTGCAATATAACTTTGTTATGACTTTGTCTGGGTAGTTACACTGGTAATAATTACACCAAACATAATCTGTCCTTATCACGGAGGCCACTAAAATGGGATTGCAGTTAAGTATGAAGGCATAAAAATATACACATTATCTTGCATTAGACTGATCAAGGCACGCTGTATCAGCTGCTGTCTCTCGTTTCCAAAGCCATCTCAAATTTGAGGGTATGATATTCTTTAAATAATAGGGCAGGGGTCCTGGCTTGGAGATCTCCAAGGAGAGGCCAGTTTCCATGTGGAGTGTTCTCGCAGCTCTGTAGGTGTTGGTCTCCTGGCTGATGCAGTGTTGAGTTACTCTCCCAGCATGAAAGTAGCAGGAAGTGGGTTTTCACCATCTGTTCACTGAAATTTAAAAGCAGGGTCCTTTTCTGTCCATGTATAAGAACAGAATGCTAACTCCAAGGTACTGGCCAGATACTAATCTAGATAAGAAGATTCATCCAGATTTTTCTTTTCCCTGGAGTTCCAATTAAGTTCCTTCTGAATGTTTCATATGGCTTTGTATAGTTTCTCTTCAGCACTGTGTATAGTCGCCTTCAGCCTACAGGTAGGTGGGGAGACCACATTTTAGGATGAAAGATGCTATTCTAAGTGAAAGGTGATACGGTAGCCAAGTGAAAATATCAATAACCAAATCTGGGTATGTTGCCAAACCCAGTATTTTACAAGCTTGTTCAGGTGATGCAGATTATGTGCAGTTAGTATCATTTATGAAATATGCTTCTTTATCATCATTAGTTTGGTTTTTTTTTTGACTAGTGATACAGCAAATCTGATTTTGGAACAGTTTAGGAGGTTCTAAAGATCTGAAAACTCCAACACATGGCTAATGGACCTGTTTATTTTTAGACAACCAATAGGTGATAACTAATGAAAGCTATAGACCTTCTGACTGAGAATAAGAGGCTTCAGTTACTCTATTATGGAGATTCCTTTTTCTACATCATTTCTACCCCAGCATTATCTAGTGACCTGCTGAATCAGGGTTTTATTCTAACTGCTGTAGATGTTACCTCTGCTTTGTTCCCCTCCCTGTAAAAAATGCAAAGTTTAGATTTGATTAGCTCTGTCCAGGTGGTCAGGATTTTTATGTTTTGCTTCTAGATAAACTTATTAGTGTAAAAAGTGCCAGGGGAGGATTAACCGTTAACATTATTCATTCATTTTAAAGAAGCATTTCTCTAACTAAATTGTTTAGGGCACAATGGCTTGGCCATCGGTATAATGTAATTCTGAACAAATTTAATATATTGACGGTGTTCCGTACTTCTGTCCCGAGCAGTAATGTCAGCATTGTCGGGAAAGCAGAGTGCTAAAAACTCTGTAGTCAGGAGTGGTGCCCAAAGCTCCTGACCAGCAGGTTGACGTCTAGCCACTAGAGCATGCTCTCAGGCTTAGGTCCTTACTCCCTAGAAAGTTTATAACCAGAGTAAGTAGTTGAGTTCAGACGGATATAATCTGGGATGGAAGTTCCAGTAGCTAAGAGCAAGCAGTTTCTTGCAAGTAAGTTCACTAGTGGTCTGGTGGGTGTTAAATCAGTTTGTCAAAACACATTAACCTGCCAGCTAGCACTTCAGTTTCCTTGTATTGTACTCTGTATCACCATGCTCAGAATCCCTTTTTACCCCTTGACATGCCTTTCAAGGGAGTTTGGATGCACAAGCATGCATCGTGCTGCAGTCAGGTATCAGTCCTGCTATAATTTCAATAATTACTTGAAATTATGAGGTTTGTATTTTTGAATGGCAGGATACATTGCTGTATCTTGGAAATGGGCATTGTCTTCAGATGTGGACAAACAGGATGGATCACATGCCATTTGCCACCATTTGACAGCTAATGGAGACAGACCACTGTTGTAAAGACTGCCTTTGGAAGTAAAACCCAGCTGAGGGAAACCCAAAATTTATGGCATCCTTCACTTTCCACTCTTCTCCACTGCAAGTACTACACAGCCTATTGGGACATGCAAAGAAATTAGTTTACCCTGAGCATTTGTGAGTAGCAATGTTCTGTAAAAACTAATCTTTTTCTTCCAAGTCCTAGTTAGGCTCAGTTCATGACTGTATGGTTCCAATGTGTAACACTGTATTTGTTCTCACAGAAGCACTGCTACAGGCTCAGCATTGAGAACATCTTCTCCCCTCTATCCCCACAGTCTTCAGCATAGCAAGGAAAACTGGCAGAGCTCTGGAAGTCACTATCCTTCTGCAAGCAGTCTGAGGTGGACTGTGTGGGGAGAGAAATGGGATAACAGGCGATTTTGATCTTGATAAAGAGGTACAAAATTTTATGTTTTCAGACCACCTTTTCACTGCAGTATATGCTACACATGGCAATACAAGGAGCAGCTCTTGAAACTGCCTTTTGCCTTCAGGGTCTTTGACATCTCATTGCTTAGTACTTAAAAAGGTGAAAAAGTTGTGTAGTAGAAGACTTCCCTTCATCCCATGTTCCAAGGGAAAGCTAGACCCATTGTAGGTAGGAGGTGAGATTCATTAATGGCTTTTCTCACTGGTATAAGTCACTTGCTAGGCATTTTCATTCTGGACTTTTTTCAATTTAGACTAAAGTACTTTGGAGGCAATTTAAGCCAAACTGGAAAAAGCCACTTTTATTCTGTACTAAGAAAAACTGCCCTGGGCTGCTGTGGCAGGGAAACTGTCTAATGCCAACCAGCGTGACTATAATGGTTTAACTGGAAAACTCTCACACTAAACAAGTTTTAAGTTTATTAATGTGCAAATATTGTCTCTAAAACACACTGCAGGCTCAGACGCTGCCCACAACTGGTGCAGTACTTTTCAGCCCAAGGTCAAACACACTCAGCATGTTTGCAATGGGCATGCTGCATTAATAATTACAGTAGTATCCCAGTGTGTAGCATGATGATAAAATGTGGTTCAAGGATGCACTGTGTGTCTTTATGTTCAAGGGAGAGTTTGTTCTTAGCTGCCTCTAAAGAAATATCTTGCTAAAGTTTGTAGCAGTTAATTGTCTGCTATTTCTCATCACTACTTTTCTGGGGTGGGATAATGTGAAAAATTAGATAGCTTTGCCCTAAAAAAGGCAGCAGGTCTAGACTTAACATTGCATGGGGATCTTCCACCCCAATTTTGGGGGTTGGTGAGCGTCACATTTCACATTTTTAAAGTATGCTTTGACAGCTGAGAGTCTGGAAAAGTGCAAAGAAGGAATAGGACTGAGGAACGACTAAGAACAGTCTGATGATCAGCAGCCATCAGAAGGGTAAAAGCAGCACAAAAAACATTGAAACTTGGAGATCCACTGTAAGAAGAAGGAAAAGATAGGAAAAAGGAATGATAGGAGAATAATTGCTATTAACCAGAGCAGATGGCAGGGATTTTGAAAGCTAAGACTGAGAGGGGTGAAAAGGGAAAGGCTGGAAGGCCTGCTTGCCTGTTAGGAAACAAAAAGGGACCTAGCTAGGTAAAGCTCAAAGGGGCTTTGAGTGCTGGGAGATACAGGCATGCCTGAGTGATGTTTGGGAACCTCTCTGACCTCTTGCAAAAATCATGCAATGAGGCTGAATTTGTCTCAGGAAGGAAAGAAGGTTTTGTGGTGAACAGCTGAATTACTCGATGAAAAGATTTCCCAGGATTGCCTGTTCAAAAGATGGAGGGTCAGGGGGAAGGAGGGAAGCCTGAGCAGAGAGTTTGAATGAAGTGGGATGGCAAGTGCTCTTTACCTGATGTTGCGTAAGATTAGGAAAGGAGCAAAGAAGAAAGCTTTTCATGGAGGAAACTGAATGGTTGTCTTAGTGCTGGTGATCGGGTTTTTCCCACTTGAGTCTTTCTACGAGCAATAACTACATCAAATTTGTTGCAATAGCAATCAGAGCCCAGGGCTCTGAGTATGCTTGTTGCTGTAAAACCACACACTAACATTAGTTGCCATCTCATTTAAGGCAAGACGTAACAAATGGGTGTAAAAGCCATCAGAAAGAGGGGAGGAGGTAGTTCAATTTCATAGGGAGAAAGTGGTTCAATTTCATAGTTTACACATGTACTTAAATTGAGCACTTGTGAGTCACTTAATTTTTGAAGACATTATAATAGATGTGTCGCAGTCTCTACTGGCCGTCCACCTAAGCTGCGCTCAGTTGGCAACTTCACTGTTGGTATCTGGGCATCATTTTAAGTGAGTACTTAAGGTTGAGTATCAAGGGAAGGTATTTATAGTTTCAGCAGAGTGGGTTGATAGCTGTTCCAGCCCCAGATGGGAATTGGGTTACATGACAGATCAGGCTGCCTTCCAATTTTACCCAATACTAGCGATAAGGGGTGGGGGGAGGGAGGACAGCTGCAACCGTATAGTCCTTCTAGGGTTAAAGATCCTAATGCTTTAAAGAGAATGTCTAAAAGAAAATTTCTTTCTGAAATAATTTATGGAAATGCCGTGCTCCCTTTGAAGGTTCCATGTCACTGCATGGCACTACGCAATGTTCTCTTTCTTCACCTGTCAGGCAAGGACCACCTCGAAGAGTCTCACTGCTGATTACTAGTTAATTGTCATTAATAAGTGACAACTGACATTATGGGGGCTTAATGCAGAGAGAACAGAAAAGAGCCACAGATATTCTAATGAGCTGACTCCTACGTGCCCTCTATTGTTGTCGAAAATGAGGAGCTGTCGTCATTGTTCAGGAGATGGGCTTCAATTGCTCTGGAAAAATATTCTCTTTTAATTTCTTTATGCATAGATAATTCCTGGTGCACTCTCTCCCTCTCTCCGTCTGTCTCTCTTGCTCTTTCTTTCTCTCTTATACACACACACAGACACACACACACACACACCTTCCTATGAACACAGTGAAAACTTCCACTGATTATATGCAGTATGTATGAAGGCACAGTAAAGCTTTTTAAGTACTTTGATTTAGGTACACACACGTGCAAGCATATGCATATGCACATACATACAGACTACACATGAATGTAAATTACCAAGACATTTATTTTATTTTAAGAGTCAGGAAAGGAGTGGGCACGGACACCTTCACTAAGAAAAGGAACCAAAAGGGGGTGGTCAAGACTATACTAGCTGATGTATGAAGTTAGGGTTGAGGAAGTCCTGTTCTGGCCCTACGGAAGGCATTTTGAAACGATGGCAATGAATGCGCACAGATTTCAGACACAGGTACCTAAAATTAGGTCCTTGCTCTTAATTTAAATAGTAGCTTAACGACTTGATGATTTTCAAAACTGTCAAACAGGCAGGAGCTCCCAGCGAGGCGGTGGTGGCTGCGGATGCTCAACACTGCCTGCTGAAAGTCAAAACCGTTCTTTGCACTCTTGCTGAAGATCTCAGCCAGCAGAGGGCCAGAAATTTGGGGGAGATGATTTAATTAGACATCCAACTCCTGGTTGCATTTACTGAGAGCTTTAGAAATCCTGGGGTTCTGCTTACACTGGACAAGTATGATCAATCCAGGATCAGCTGATTCTTGTGCAATGCCAGATGAAATGTATCTATACCTATAGAAGCAACTCCTCTCTCATTTTGTGGGTTTGGGTTTCTGAGGGTGCTAAAGACAACCACCTCCAAGAACCTCTCCAAAAGTCAGGAAATTGCACATGATCCTTGAGGTAAAAATTTAGGTGAAACAAACTGAAGCCAGAGGAGTTGGTATGATGATGCTGGCTTCTCTTACCAATTTTGAAGCAACGCAATCACCTGTATAAAGTCTCTTAAGTACAGCCAGTACTTGAGAACTAAATTGTAGAAGAGGAATTTTCTATTTTTACCAGTGAGTATCCAAGAGTTTCCATTCTGCAGCAATAAATTGCATGTCTGTATTGCTCTCTAACATTTAAGGCTCTGTGGTTTTGACTGAGAACTGGCTTATCCAGGGTCTTTCAACTATCTGCAGAAAGGGGAGAGCATATCGTTCTAAGAGGAATTTCATTTCCATTGCACAGCTTGTTTAAAACTCAAGACTCACAGGAAAGAAAATGAAAATGAGATGTCTCTCATATAGTGCTCAGAGGAAAGACATTCATTAGCATTCTCTGTCTTACTGCCTGCCAAGGCCCAAACAAAAGATACGGTCTGGAACAATGGCCTGAAATGAGGAACACAACTGAAGCAGCCATGCAGGAAGCCTGCCATTTCCCATGGTTCAGGGACCTGGAGCCAGTATGTAGAGTGTCCTGAGCACATGTGTGGAAGTGGAAAACTCCTCAAATAACAGTAAGGTTTTTTTATTTTCTTCTTAATGCTGGGTTTCTCATTGAAGTCAATGGATGCCATGTCTTCCGTTGCCATAATGCAACCTGATGGATCCTAATTCCCAGCTCTCTGTGTGACTTCAGATATGACCTCTTGGTGGCTGAACCTACCTGTCTTTTAAGGAGATGAGATAATGCCTGTATGGCAGAGAAGACACATGCTATAATCTTTGATGAGTTTGTAATAACACGCAGAGAGCATTTCTTGACGTTGCCAGTGTCTTTTCAGTTACTGCTCTGTCTTTAAATTTCCTGTTGGAGAAAGCAGTTGAAAAGATCACAGTCCAAGCCATTTCAGTTCCTGAGGCAAGAGGTCAGCTTGATGCTCTTTGTGGTGCTCCTCTACCATCTTACCCTCTGGGTTAGGAAGCTCCCCACTGCCAACCACTAAGCTCAGTCTAGGGTCATAGCTGCCAGGGCAGTTTCATATCCAAATCTATCATAACAGTTGTTACTGTCCTCATAATTCTTCCCTTCTTGCTTCCTTTCCAGCTGCAGCAAAACAATTTTGGCAGCTTCTGGAAGTTCTCTGCCTCTGGACCCAAGCAAATCTGATGCTGGATACCAGTGATGGCAGCTGAAGTTAGTACATTGAGTGGAGCAGGTAAAAGTCGGTGTCCTAGGTAGACTGGGTGTTTTATTGCTTTTAATACCAATGATCTTATTAATGCTGCTGCAATGTAGCAAAAATTGATGGAGTCATTCCTCAGTGGAGTCGTTCCCTTCTTTACCGAGAGTCCTGCAGCATTAGCATCGAACAATTGCTCTCTTGCCCTATGTACTTCTTCCCTCTCAAATGAGAGTCATTAACCTTATTTTCATTGCATATGTGTACTAGAGATTGTCACTCAGACCTCTTAGACATTTTAGCAAACACTTTCAAATGGCTGGGACTCTGGCTGTGGTATTCTTCTTTGAATAATTTACAATCATTAAAATGACATCAGACTATCTCCAGTTCTGGCATTCTTTCCAGTTGCTGTCTCTCAGATGTCTATGTGGGATGAAGCTAAAGCTGGGTCTGTAATGATGGATGTCCCTTGCAGAAAATGGTTTAGAATAATCCAGGACACACAACAAAGCCAGAACTGGAGATAGTCTTATCTCACTTTCAGAGCTGTAAATTATTTAAGGGAGTGCTCCAGCTTCAGGAAACTGAGGTTACAGCAAATATTAAGCTTCCTGTATGGCTATTTTTCTTGAGTCAGGTGATGTGGCAGAGTTTATTCATAGACATTCATGGACTGTGGAAATAATCAGCAAATGAGGAAAATATTTCATTTTCTTTTGCTATTTCTCATGTCAGATTTCTAGAGTACTAAGGCTTGAGGTTTAGGGCCCTTTGCATTGAATTCAGATCCATAAAAATCCTCTTGATGGCTAGGAAACGTTGCGCCAAACTAAGAGAAGCATTGTCAATAGAGATTATTACAACTTCACAACATGCTCCAAGTAACAAGATATCATTTATCTAATCAAATGCATGATGCTCCAATCCAGTGGCTGTTAATAAATAACTAACTGAAGAAACAACATGATGAAGCTGCAGTGCATGAAGCACTCAGAGATAGCTTGTGCAGTCTATCTCGCTTCAGCTGGCATCAGAAGCTTGCACATGCTCCCTTCTTTCCTTACACATCCTTGCTTGGTATATAAAATATATGTGAAAACAAGCTGGGATAAGAAATACCTATATGTACAGCTGATACTTAAGAGGAAATTTCTGCATTATCTTGGACAGGGCTGCTTCAAGTGATAACAGCAGGGGAGGGGTTGCCTCCTGTGTGCCCTCCATGGCCAGCATCAGCAGAGAAGGGACCCCTCCATAGGGCAGGGCAGCAGTTTCTTTACCCTATATGAAGTCCATACCTATCTTGGCAGCGCTACAGAACAAGCTAAAGCTAATCTTTCCCTCTCCTCCTTCCCCAAGGCAGTGTTGGATCCTCCAAATACACATGCAGCCAGTCAGTGAGCAATGAGCACCTGCTGTTTCTCATGGGGGGGATCCCTCTGAGACTCTTCAGTCACTACAGAGCATTTGGGCATCCCTGATCTGTGAAGGAAGCATGGAATTTTGCCTCCTTTTCTAATTGAAACAGAGACAAGGGGGAAGAAGAAGAGGAAAGGAGGAGATTTGATTGTTCATATCAAAGTGTTAATTTGAATTTGGAGGTGGAAAAAGTGTGGCTTTTTTCTGGCAACAACTCTTGCCTTTGGTTTCTTTTTAACGTTAAGCTGATGGTAAGTAGGTAAAAATCATACTCATTTGTGAAAAAGCATTTTTTATGTAGTGTATATAACAATATCAGGAGATGGGGGTAGAATTTCAAAGTCGTACTTTTCTTTGGTTCCTTCCCTTTCAATAGCTGTTGTTTTGATTACTCTGTGCCTTAGGCTATCATTAGAATCTTTTTGTGTGTGGAAGTATTAAGTCCATAAATATGAAAATAAGCCTGTAATTGACCCATGGACTGAATTTATTTCCATTAGATTCTCCTGCTAGTATAAAAAGCACAAACTGGAAGAGTGATATTTATGTGCGTATGAAGCTCCCCAGCTCTGATGGTATATCATATATTTGATAACAAGGTTATGCTCTTAAAGGGACTACTCAGCAAGACAGGGTGGGGAAAACAGGTGTCTTATTTTAGTTTTGAAAGCAAAACTGGGTACAGCCATAAAATACATGCACAGCACATACCATTATTTTGATTAATCGGACTGCTAGGGAACAGCTTATAATGAAAGCTGATCAGCATGTCCCAATCAGTCTCATTAGATTCCTCGGCAAACACCTGGAGAAAGGCAGCCAGCGGAGGGTACTTTGGAGGCAAGAGAAGCCAAGTGATGTACCACTGAAAACACCAGGGCTGCTACACCTGCTTGTGTGCTTTAATGGAGCTTTATGGTACACGGGGAGGTTTCTCAGTTAAATGGGACATAAAGCTCAGCTGCTTTCTGTGGAGGCTGTGTGCTGTTGCTGTGCCCTATGCATCATGCATAATATTCCAGTTGTTGCCTCTGTTTGTGGCCACAGCTGTAGTTCTGCTGAGCTGCTACATAAAGTTTTCCGGGGTTGCCTTTATTTTTTTTTCCTTCTGGATTTTTCCACCTTCCCGCTGTGATTAGGGACCATATGGCACAGCTATTACATCAGGACCTGCAGGCAATTCCCACTCAGGCAGTACACCGGAGTAGGGCTGCACATTGAGGAAGAAAAAGAAGGAGGGAGGGAAGGAGGAAGTGAAGGAGGGAGGGAGGGGAGAAGGTGGGAGGGATTACTTTCAAAAGAATATTCAGGGCTTGTGTCATGAGACAGGCAACTCTTAATTTGCCCACCATGAGCTCTGTTACCATCCACCACAGCCTACTCTCCCTGTGTGGTACAAGATGCTGGTATGGCCGCCTAGTCCTCTGTTCCTCACCAAGGTTGGCTTGGCAGGAGGATCACAGCTTGCAGGGTCCTTAGTGCCATAGCTTTGCCCAAGGAATGACTCTGGGCAGCCTGCTCTGGCTGTATTTGGAAGGTGTATAGGATGGCATGAAAGGGGTATGTGAGTTCTTAGATAATTTCCACATCACCCGCCCTCCCCAAGTTGATCTTTTCTTTTTTGCTGATGTTCTGGGGACTGATGATACAGGTCAAAGGCAATCATATAATTAAACAAAATATAATTGAGACATTGAGGGTTTTGTTTGTCCTACTCATATCTAAATTTCTTTCAAGGGGGTTAAAAGTAGAGAGGTCTTTCGACAGCCTTCCCATTTGTTTCTCCTAGTAGCTGTTAGCGCTGCTTTGAATTAATGGCCAATTGTCTTATCATAGTTTGAGAAATATGATGGGCTGTGAAACCAAACAGGATACTGAGTACCTAACACATCTAATTAAAAAGAAAGAAATGAAACAGTGGCAAATAAAATTGGTACCTGATCTCTAGCCAGTGCTGCAAAAAACAGTCAGGAGTCTTGATCATGAAGCTCTTCCTCCATCATGCAGGAGGTCTCTGTGGTACAGGTTACAAGGGTGACCCTACAAAAATTACCTGGAACACCAATTACTTCCTTGGCTATGTGTTCACCTTCATGTGAGACCTTCTTTCTATTATGTGGTGTCTCATAAGAGAGCCTGTGTGCAGAATGGTCTCACATCAGCATGTAGTTAAGCTATGCTTGCTTTCCATGGATGTGGTCCATTCACAAGTGATGTCCAACCAGTACTGAGAGGGAGGAGCACCTTCTGCATTGCTGATTTTTTGCACTTCTTGGTGGATAAATAAAACAAAGATTATAATGTTGGCAAGATGCTGCCAACATGTCTTTTGAAATGCTATGTGGTGTTGTGACCAAGTTCAAAGAAACCACTGCTCCAACCCCATTGACCTCAGAAACCAGCGCAGAACACCTGACTTTGTGGTCGGAAAGCCATTAACCATCAGCCTGGCACGAATAAGCTTCAAGTGCACCCATCAGCAACTGAAGCACTGGAGGCCTCTCAAATATGCTTCAGGTCAGGTTGTGATAGAAAGACAGGCTCTTGTTGCCTTGGTGGGTGTGCTCCCAGTCATAGAGGGCAGCTACACATCCAGCCATATAACCAAGGATGGGGAGGTAGCAATGTGGAAGGTGTGTGACCAGCTACCGCAAAGCTCCAGTAGATGGTCAATCTGTCAGAGCAGAGTAGCTTGCCAGTGCACAGCAGCTTGTGGTGCTGACCTTCATGATTTCACTCAAAAATTTGCAATATCTGATGTTGTTATTCAGGTCCTAGTGCCTATAGCAGGTGATCAAGGGGGGAAACACATCTAAGTGAAGCTTCTAGCCATGAGATTTGCTGGTACAAGTTTTAGGATATCACTCTAAGGCTCAGTTGCAGTGAAGAAAACCAGTCCTCTTTTGCAAAGTCTCATAGTTATTGTCAAGTTTTTGTTGGTTACCTATTTTCAAACTATCATTTCAACTCATAACTTTCCTGCCCTGGTCTTATTTCATCATGCTGGAGCAGTGACTGAATGTTTATTTGAATGCAGGGCAGCCAGCATGGCTAGAGAAATACCACGGGGGGGAAGAATTGGAAACAGGCACCAAGAAAAATAATCTGTTACCAGCAAAACCAGTGGAGGCAAGACCCTGCTGGTGTCAGTTATACCTGAGGGAGAAGAGGCACACATAGACATGCTACCCCCTTTGGAAGGTCTCCAAAGCTAAACCATAGCAGAGACACCCTCTCTCTGGGCAGGGAGAGAGGGAGGCACGGGGAAGGGGCATCATGGATGTTGAACTTCCCATCGCTACAGTCCTTACTCTGGGGAGGGACATGCCCTCCCAATGGCTGTGTCAGTGGCACAGTGGGAGAGGACACAAGGCGGGGGTTTTCTGGGCCACTCTCCATTGCTCCTCTGGGAGTGCTGACAGAGAAGAAGAGTGGGAGCAGGAGCAGTCTGTAGATAGTTTGGTTTCTACAGCGAGGGGCACATTTTTAGTGCACAGTAGACTAAGTAGCCACACAACTCCCATTAACGATAACGCAATTGCGTGTGTGAGTTCCTATTCACTGTACTGAAAATTTAACCCTAAGGGTCCACATAAATTCGAGCTTTTGACCATGTGAAATGTTGTTTTATGGGCAATAAGGACACCGAGAGGCAGCTACATGTTTTCCTAAGCTCTGGCCACATAGCATTATTTGTCTGCATAATTCTTCAATTTTTCTTCCCAGATTCTTCATACAATGTACACATTGCTTATAGAGTGCAGGCAAAAAGATGGTTTTAACAACAGAATGCTTTGTTATTAAATTAGGCCTTGGAACTATAATTCCCCATCTCTGTATTTTGATGAGAAACCCTCTACAATGTTATCAAACTAATATATTGTAGCAAATTCTATATCTGCTGCCAGTGCCACGTATAATATGAACTGTATGAGAAAGAGCTAACTTCCTAAAGAAATTTTTTTCCTCTGTCTCTGTTTCTCACTAAGAAACACACAGCTTACTGGCAGGTCGCGTATTCATGCTGCTGAGTCTTACCTTTTATTTGATTATGTAAATGGAGAGGGACTGTTCTCTGGTACACCTTGGCAAAATTTAATTTCTAGTTTATGCCTAAAAATCTCACCCCCTCCCCAAAAGATTAGCAATTGTCAATAATGCTGCGTATTCTCGCTCCCCCTCTTTCTCTCCCACTTTCTTTCCTTTTCTTCCCCCCTACCCCTCCTGCTTTTTTACCTTGCGGTGTTATCAGGCTGTCTTTCAAATAACTAAAGCAAGGAGTTTTGCAAGGGAGCCATATATCCTCTCAGCAGACATATTCAGCATTTTGAACTCCACAGTTGTAAACAATGGACATGCGTATATTTTAAAAAGAAACTTGAAGTAATTTATCTTAATTTAAAACTGACTATTCCTGCTCAGGCTTTTTCTTTTTTTCTCCTGGAATACTACACATGTAAATCCTCAGACAATCTCCTGGTAATTCATATTAATACACTTGGGGAAATGGTTTGGATTCAAAACAAATGTTCTCACAAATGTAGTTATCTCATCCTCCTCATTTTCTAGATCTCCAAATCCAGCTCATTTAACCATTTAGCAACGGGAAGCAGTAATGTGTTTTCCCTGCAATGCTCAGGAGCAGCTGCTTGGACCCAGAGGCAGAGATGTCTTCCTGTGTGTGCCTGGACTCCAACAATATGACCTGCAGAGGTGCTCGTGGGCATCTGTGCTCCCCAAGAGGCAGGAGCACTGGGGGAGCAGGAGTTACAGCAGGGATCTGCAGGACTACTGGGGTTTGCTTATCTTGTTGGTGTATTCCCTGCCCTGATCCCAGCTGATGTACGGTAGTAGTAGAGGAGTTAAATAGTGAGCAGTTAAGAAGCCTAAACCCACAGTAGGTAGATTGGCCTGCTAGAAGAGCAAATCCCATTTTGCTTGACTAACACCTCTCTTTTGTTTCCTTGGTGACTTCTCTTCCTGTTTATCTTCACTTGATGAGAAAATCATGCAAAATGGGTTTCTTCTTGTTAAGCCAACTCATGGTGCACCAGATGAGCCTGACCATACTCCTGTGAATGTCTCATGGGATAGTTATTTCATCTTGAACCTGGAAGAGACTTTGAGATAAGCATCATCCTGCTTTTCTTTCCTTTGCTTTTCCTTTCCCCCTGCACTCTCCGGGAAATAGTAAACCAAGAATTCTCATGTTCTGAAACAGTGCAACAATGAGGTATGCATGCAGTCTTGTTCTGTATAAACCCTTTTGCTTGAAAATTAAACTTTAATTGAAAAATAGGTTTCTCGAGGAATCTCTAGCCAGTGTCTGCTCAATTACAGCACTGTAACAGTTGCAATGGAAAGCTGTTTATGTTAGCTGCAGTCCATGTGATATGTGGAGTATGCTTCAGATTTAAAATCAGCATTCAAGGCCATGACTATGTTTTGATGCTCCAAGCAGGAGATTTTATGCATTTAACATCAATTTTATGCATTTAACATCAATTTTATGCGTTATAGATCTTGCTGTACCTGGGCGCGGAAGTAACCATATGACTCTGTTATTCATTCTGAATTAACTGTGAACAAAACATTTGCATCAACTACTCATACAGTGGCTGCTTTTGCTATGTCTCTCTAGGTGGCAACTAAGTGACTCGGTGTCTTATTTGATTGGCTTTTAGGCAGAAGGCTTTACAGGTGCTATAAGCCACAAAAGGAAAGCACTTCGTTTGGTAGCCGCATTGACTCACTGACAAAACCCTACATTACTGCTCACATCAGTATGGTGTAGGCAGTTTCATTTGTGATCCCTTGTTTGTCTCTTGAGCGAAATGAAGCTAACATGCTGAGAGCTGTCTTCGGCTAGTCACACTTTGGCAGGTATGTGTGGGTTGTTTTTGTGGTCATAAAATTTTGAGTGGTGTAGAGCATCGAGTGTGTTAGAATGATACCTGATAACAATGCTGCATCTTTACGATGTGTCAGGCTCTGTCTGATAAATCCTCTTGCTTTCCTTTCTGTTCCTCAGGATGTTTTAACTTCCAGAGGAAACACTGATTTTTACTGCAGAGGTGGGGGTGCGACTACTCAGCCTATGCAAGGAGCAATGTCATACCCCAAATTAAAGCAATCCATAAGGTAAAGCAGGGGTCATAGCAACATGGGAGTTTCCCAAAATAACCATAGGAACCTTTTCTTCCATTTTGCTATTCCCAAGCCAATTGGAACTTTTTACAAAAAAATTTGGAAATAATTTAATCCTCATTAAATGATGATGTTCACAACATTTCCCACCCTCACCCCCACTGAAATCTCGTAAGAGATTTTAACATGCATATTTAGAAAGCTCTATCACAACAGCTCCAAAGCGGCTGTTATAATATTGATGTTGTTTTATACAGTCAGTTGTAAGTTATAGTCTAAAGGAAAGGTTTAGGGCAAGATATAAAAACAGGATGTGACTGAGTGATTTAGAAGGAAGAAGGGAGGAACTCCTAAGAACTGGCACAACACTGCTCTAGGAGCAAAAGGAGGCAGAGACTGAGACTGAAGGTGAAGTCCAGAGCAGCAGAAAAATGAGTGGGTAGGAAAGCAGGGTTGAGAAAACACCATCCATAGTCACTTTGGGGCCACAAAGATTGTTTTTCAAAGCTGCCCACTCTGTGAAGAAAACCAGTTGCCACAGTGTGCAGGCTACCTGCTAGGTGGATGAGTAGAAAACAGTTCAGTGATGGCAATGCAGGGTCACAGAAATAACCTTACTTCCTGCCATGGGTAAAGGGACCGTATTTGGGTGCAATAGCAGGTTAGGGAACGCGTAAATTGGGCTATCCCTCAGCTCTGCTGTTTATTTCTGAGAAACTCAGTGGTTTCTCATTCTTCCCTATGCACAAAAAGAAAAATCCCTGCTTGCTTCTGCAGAGGCTGAACCTTTTCAGCTTTAATGGGCGCCCTGGTATTTTGCCGCATGCTGCATGCAGCAGGTCTGCTTTCATCGGTCACAGCTTTCTTTGGGCTTACAAGGGCATGAAGGAAAAACATTGCCTTAGCCTCTTCAGCAAGGTGAGCCTCATAGCCTCATAGATGAAGTGCCAACACGGGAATCACCTAGACACAATCCCACTATCCTCTTTTGTGAATACTTGAAGATATTTTAGAGTAATGTGCTCCTCTGCTGATTCATTCTAGCAGATAAGCAGGAATGTTTCTTTCAGAGGGAAGTGACAAAGAAAACTGGTTTACTTTCTTTTTCAAAGTACTTATAAAAAGGTACTTTCTTAATGCCAAGTTGGGTGCCTTCAGAGCAGCAGGATTTTAGATGTACAAGACAGAACAGGTCTTTTTTTATTGGTAGAGTGGTCATGATGGTTTGGGAAGTGCAAAGGCTGTTCCTTCTGCACCACATCCAAGATGCTCTCAGCTCCTCAGAAGGGGAGCTGCTTTATCTGAGGTTTTCAAGCCATCCCTATATGCACTCAGCCACTGATTACTCATCTCGTCTCCTTCTACTCCATATTCCTGCCAAGAAGAAATGCAGTTGTCTCATCTACAGATCAGTCCATGGTGTAGGTTTCCAGCGCAAAGTGATCTGTGACAGGCTGTACGGTACGATCACCGCAGGCAGCCTGACTTCACATTAAATGTAATTCTTTCCGTAATTCTTGTTGCTCATTAACGCATTGGAGGCCTGATCCTGATTCCTTTGAAGGAGATGACAAAGCTCCCACTGAACATAGCGGGAGGTGAAGGGAGGTCTTTGCTGCTTGACAAAAACAAAACGCTATGGTGCTAGAATTGCTTGAGAAGCGTAAATCCAGCAGTCCTTAAACTCTGTGATTTTTATTTCACCTACTTTTTTTAATTTTAAAGCTGCACCTCTTCATTATGGCACAATTCTATAAAAACCACAGAGCGGTGACCCCAACCCTACCCGTGGCCATGCCAGTGGTCATATCCAGGCAGGCTGTGCACAGTGCCGGGGGTTTGGCTGCCGTGGGCATTCAGTGGCTCAGGGAAGTCTGCTCAGCATCTTCTGGCGATGGTGGGCAGAGGCAGTGTGCTGCCCAGCTACAACCTCCAGCTCAGTCTGGATGCTACTGAGTTTCCACCTTGAGCTTTGCCTCAAGCTTCAAGCTTTCCTGAGGTTTTCCATTCCAGCCCAAGGCCCTGTCAAACACCCAGGTTTGGGCAGACAGTACCTCCTTGGGAAATGGCCATGTGGAGAGCCTGGCATTGGCTGAGAACCATCTCTCCCTCCATCTCTGGTGCCACCGCAAGAGACCCACACCTCTGCCCTCGCTGCTTGGCAGCCTCTTTGCCCCTCAGTCCTCCCGGCCCTCCCTGGCAGCCCTGGGCTTTGCTTTTCAATCAACCAGCCCCTCTGGTTTCCGCAATCACCTTGTGCAAGCAGAAATAGGACTGTAATCTGAGCGAGCCCACAGTCTCGAAAGCTGTCTGCCTGCTTCACTTGGGTTTCAGCACGCTGCCACCTCACCTATTGAGCTAAATTTCCCATTACAACTTGAATTTAAATATTCTAATAAATTTGTTTTAGAAACTCTTACAGCTCCCCTGTGCCATTTGCAGGGAAACACTCTCTGGGTTTTTTTCTGAGAGATGGAGATTTCTTTGTGCTTGGGGTGACTGATTGAATTTTACCTGCGCTAAATTATATTTGCACATTCTAGTAATTGCAAAGGGCCACACAGAGAAACAAAGCATTGACTGCCGTTGTACTGGGATTTCCCAGATGTATAATTTCAAATTGATATGAAAAAAACCCTTGCAATGCATTAATAATAGCAGAAAATGTAACTCAGTTGGCCAAGGGTGAACAGAGGTATTTTTTTTCTTTTCCAAGCTGCAAAACAAGCTATAGACCTCAGGTGACTAGCATTTATTGTTAGAATGGGTTTTCTATTGCATACCTTCTGAAACACAAAATAAAGATTTATACTGACCAACTTCTCTGTATGTAACAGATCTGGATCATACCTGGGAAGCTGTGTGGGGCTTTTTTTGAAATGAAAGCAGGTTTTTGTCTAATTCAAAGGCACTTTTCAGTTATTCAGTCTTCTGGCAGGCCACCTGTCCTTTTTCTGCTGCTAGATATTATCTCATGGTTGGAAATATGACATTGAAAAGGAAATCTTGGGCAAACAGCACGTACTTTTCAAGTAATGTCAGAGTGCACCGAGAATGAGAGGTAATGATGCTCAATAAAGATACCAATGGTATACTTACATGTTTATTAATAAAGCATGAAGATTAGCTATTTAAGGGCATAGGCGAGCGTCAGAAGACTGGTTTTCCCCACTCTCCCCAAAATCAAAGGAGATGAAAAAGCTCTGACATACATTTAATAATAATAATAATAATATATCTAACATGTAGCAATAAAGTGCTATGCATACACCTCTGACTGGCTGCTGATAGACTTCAAGGTGGTTTCTCACGGGTCTGGAGCATACACCTATGTCAAGCATAAATACTTCACTGAAACGATGCCGGTGGCGGAAGGTACTGTGTCAGAGGGAGATGGATACACAAAGTATTAGCACATTGGTCTGAATAGGAACCTCAATATCGTGCCAAGCTGTGGTGGTATTTTCTAAAAGAAGAGAAGGTACTCACAAACCTGAATTTTAGCCTTAGGATATCACTACTTTGGGTTCTCTGTTTCTCAAAAAGGGGAGGTTTATGCACCATTTTCCTGTTTGGTTTTGCACAGTTGTTTTTCTCCAGCACAATGCTACCAGCAGCAATAACAAACTTCTATTATCACCACTATTTTCAATGCTGTGAGAAATAGTAACTGAAAGCCACCTCCTTGTCTGCGCCTTACAAGCACTTCTTCCTTTCCACTCAGACGCTGGGAGTACAAAGCTCAACTATCACTGCCTTCATGCTCTTGCAAATTTTAATGCATTATTAATAATTTTGTAACATATTTCTTCAAGCTCTTTAGCAGAAAATGTTATTTCAGTGCTGCCTCTGATAAGAGTCTTAGTCACCATGTGCACTATTTCCAAGCTACCATACAACCTGAGCTTTTAATTTGTTCCCCCTGTTTAAACACAGGAAGGACCTTCTGAGAATAATATTCCTCATTATCGGATTGCTTTTGTGAATCGTTTCCTGGGTTTCTAGGTATGCTTATCATCGTATCATAGACAGTACAGATGGGAGACCTATTAACTAATCTAGCGCATGGTCCTCCTCTTACCCCCGCAATGAGACATCATTTAATTTGTGGAACATATTCATATCCAGATAAATCCATATTCGTGCTTTGGAAAAGACCCAAACAACAATGCCATGGAAAAAAACATCCCCCAAAGGAGGTATTGCCATAATTGCTGAAGAAGGCAATCTGTCCCTTGGCTCAGGTCAACTTTGCCTATCCATAAATGCCCTTGCAAAACCAGGACCCAGAAAGGTGACCAGGGAAAGTGCTGTGTGGGATAAAAGGGTCTTGCTCTCTCCCTTGTCCTTGCTGTAGGGTGCAGGAGGAAAAGACCCAATTAGCTGAAAAACATTAGCAGGTAAATGATCTTTACTGTGGGCCCAGAAGCTGCCAATGGCAATGTAAGGAGATGGTGAGATGGAGTCGCAGAAGGATCTGAGAAGAAAAGGAGATTGACAATTTTTGACTGAAAACGTATTTGTTGAAAAATAGTGAGCTGACAAAACTGAAATACTTCAGAATAACATCTCAACTTCTTCAGAATGTCCCGATTTTTCATAAAAAAAAATGAAATACAAAATGCCTGTATAATTTTCTGCAAGTGTTAACACTTTTTTTCAATTGACAAATCAAATTTTTCTCTCAATTTTATAATTGGATTCTATTTTATTTCCACCAAAAATCTGAATGGCTAAAACCAGGAAAAGTGTGTGGGAGGAAACGATGGTGGTGCTTTTTTTTTAAATACATTCTTTCTGGGAAAAAAGATGGGGAAAATAATTATTGCTTCACCCTTCCTCCAGGAAAAAAAAAAAAAGAAAAAGAAAAAGAAAAAGGGAAAAGCTTTGTACCTTTGTGTTTCAAAACGCTGTGTTCAGACACTGCATGCAAATGCTCAAGAAGGACTGAAAACCTTTTGTTTCTTTTTAATACTGCGTATTCCTGCTCATGTTGATATACATTATATGTAATATAATAAGTATATACAATCCTTAATAACTGTAATGACAAATTTCATAGCAGTGATTATTTATACCCTACCTTCTAGTGAATGGGAATGAACAGGATTTTGTCTGCCTTCCTCAAAAAACTGAGGGGAAGGCAAAAATGCCCTCAGCACCCAGGGGCTGCCTGTGGGGCACTCACTGGGGTGTGTGTGGATGCCCATGCATGGAGGGTGCTCAGCCTCAGACCAGCAGAAAGGATTATTTTTGCAGGATTGGGTGATACTTGTGTTGTTCAGGCAGTTACCAGAGTGTGAGTCCGTCTGTCTGTCTGTAGTGTGTGTGAGCTGAGACAGCATCTGGCAGGCAGGCAGAAGGGTGATTTGATCAGGATAGCAGCACTTCTGCTGCACCGATTGCTGTTGCTTGGTGAGGAAGTAAAAAAGGGTTAGAAAATTAATAATATTGGTGATGTTCAGCCACTCAGTGCTTCACGAGAGAGGATTCCTCCTTATGCCTAATGCTGCAACATCTTCAAGTCATGAGAATGAGGAAAAAAACCTGTTATTTTTGAAATATAGTTTTCTTTCTGGAAGTTTCAATGTTCCATGTTTCAGGCAAATGAACCATTTTTAACAACTTGGAGTACAAACCTGGAGGGTTTATATACAGCTGATGAATCACAGAATCATAGAATGGTTTGGGTTGGAAAGGACCTTAAAGATCTTCTATTTCCGACCACCCTGCCACAGGCAGGAACACCTTCCACTAGACCGGGTTGCTTCAAGCCCCATCCAGCCTGGCCTTGAATACTTCCAGGGATGGGGCATCCACAGCTTCTCTGAGCAACCTGTTCCAGGGCCTTCACAACCCTCACAATAATGTACTTCTTAATATTTAATCTAAATCTACCCTCTTTCAGTTTAGAGCCATTCCCCCTTGTTGTATCACTACATCTTCTTGTAGAATGGAATGGATATCGCTCTATCACCATGCTTCTTCAGCTCTAAGCATTTTGTCATCTCTGACCTGCTTCATCATCTCAGGTTTTGCAGTCAGGGGATGAAGGAGAACCATCAGTCTCAGATAACAGGCTTTGTTATATCCTAAGGGGTAATACCTATTTTATTCTGTCTTTTCTGTAGCTCAAAAGCCTACTTGCAGACCTTTGCCTAGTCCCTCCTGGCATAGCTAGAGAAGAGCAACCCTTGTGCTATTTCCCTTGTAGATACTGTTTACCGTTCTTTAATTCCCAGTGCAGGGTCCTAACACCATCCAGGACTATACCAGGAAGGGGCAATGAGTGCTGGCTGGCTCTGGCAGTGTTGTGGCATGGTGGGTATACGGGCACAAAGTAGAAGGGCAGACAGAAGCAGGTGATGCTCCCAAGGGCATGAGGAAAAGTTCCTGTTAACATTTTTTTTTTTTGTCCTGAAATGGTGATTGCTTGTCTCGGCCAGATGCATGTGATAGATAAAATTATATTCATAAAACATTATTCATCTCCAGTGATGGCTTCTTGTGTGTCAGGGAAAAGTGTCAATTGCAAGGATAAAGGGAGGACAAGGGGGAAAGAGGAGAAAAACAGTGCCAGTGGTGAGGATTTAGGCTGCAAATCTATGTGGCTGGCTGTGATTACTGCAGCAACAGCTACAGTGAGAATACATTGCACTTTTTTGTTGACTTTTCAGTTTTTTAATTACTGGCAAGTTGGTAATGGCATGCAGAATCAGATCCTGCTTCCTTTCACACTCCAGACACTCATGTCTTGACCACAGTGCCATAAAATTATCAAAGGGAAGTATTATTGGCTGTAACCACCTCAGTAATATTTTTACAACTCCTGATTGACCACAAATCTATATTTAATAAGAAAAACAAAGCAAACACACACCCCATTCACTTAGACTGGTGTTGTACATTTAACTGGGGAAACACATTCATTCTATAAAGAGTCAGGAATTGAAGACTGTGCCTAGGAATATATGCTTATTATATCCATAACTAGAAAAAAAATATATTCCCCTTTTTAGGTATTTTCAGAAGTTGTCCCAGGCTTTATCAGCTCAGCTGGCCTCCTGCTGAATTATCACAAATATTATACTCCACAGATTCATTGTAGTGGCACTTTAGAGGAAGACTTTTATGTTCTGAGTACCTTACACAGCATAATTCAGAAATTAAGTCTTTACTGGTTAAAAAAATCACCCCTTCAGGGATTTGGATTCCTGAGGAAGCATAACACAGCTTGAAACAGTCTTGTCTTCTCCATTCAGGTTTCAAGACAAGGGAGGTCCTTCTCTTCATACTTCTAGAGACCTGTTAAGAAATGCCCAGATAGCTTTGAACACTGAGGAAAATACTTGCAACTACCGTGAAGATACTCTGGTGCAGAGCAGAGGTTTACAGTTCATGTCAAGACCTCTAAAAGAAACTATATTCCCTGCAGAGTTAGCTCAGGTCAGGATGCTGAACTGCACTTGATTCATGTTCAAGCCACTTGTCTTGTTCAAGTAGGCATTTGGGCTTAGTGAGGATACAGCCTGATGCTCTCAAGGTGGCAAAAGCAGGAGTGTTCTCTGGGTATTTTGCCTTGGGAGCACCTGCTTGGCCTCTCTGGGTCCTGGTGCAGGAAAGTTCCCTCTGCCAGCTTGCTCACTCCATACCATGCCCTGCCATGACAAAGCAGGACGAGTGAACTCCTGCCACTGCAAGCTGCTTGTCAGTAGTGTTAACAGAGGTGGTGTCAGAGGGAGAGGGCATTTCCACCATGGCTTGTGATCACAGGAGCTTACTACAGTGAGGAGGTGTGTGCTAGAGAGTTGCGTAGAAAGAGCTGGCTACAGCTGTGCCCTTAGTGGGTTTCCTGGCTATGGACTGGTGTCTCTGAAGCAGGACTAATGGCACAAAGCAGGGTGTGATTCTTGCTTGGTGCAGGAAATTACGCTTGCATAAGAATGGATGCTTTGGAGAAGCTGTGGCAGCTGCCTATGCAGCCCATGAGGACAAGGGCAGCTGTGCCAGACCAAGGCTAAGTTAATTCAGGTCACATCTACAGCTAGGAAATTTGATGCTGACAAGGTAACAGATAGTACCTTGCAATTATATTTGTTGCAAATACACCTGAAATTATAAAAGCTGTGTAGCAGCTGGCAGGAGGTGGTGATTGGCTCCCAAGGGCCTGCAGTTCACTTCTGACCAGGCAAACATACATGTCCACTGAAGAAGATGCCAGTCCATCACTGCACATAGCTAGGTCAGCCACTGGTTAACAGTACAGGTCACAGACAGGTGGGTGTCTCCATGAACAGGCAAGAGCCTTATTCCTGACATCCCATACGCTCATTAGCAGCCTTCCTGTTTTCAGGAATCCAAGCCACCCTCTAGTATGCTGGCTCCTGAAGCCCTAACCTACTATTAGTTACCTACAACTGATACAGTGGCACAGGTTGCAGGATAGAAGAAGCCTACAGTAGACGACAGCTATAAATCTGCTTACATGGTAGGACATTAACATCACTCTCACATACCACGTTTTGCATAGAGGAGCAGGCTACTTCTGGGAATGGGTTTGAAGGTGCTGCCAGTATCCACTTTTGTATCAGGAGCTCCCTGCTATTGCTACTTATCTGTGTCCAGGCAAGTGGTGGTCATAAGGATGCCTGGTGCATTTGCATCTTTGCAAGGCCATTGCTCACAGGTTGCCTGACAGCTCGCCATCCTGCAGTGGCTGGAGGAGTCAGCAATGCAAGTGTCACATAAACTGTATGGCACTGAGACCAGTAAAGTAGCTGGGATCTGTTGCACGCTGGCCGTCTAGAACACTTGCCTTTGCTGCTGCTGGGCCCACACCCCTTGCTATTGTTCTCCTTATGGGCCCTCAGTCCACTTGGTCTCCATTGGCCTTCTTCTGTTGCTGCCTCCCCGTGTCCTGTGCCTCCTTTCCCTTCCAGTAGATGACCTGCTGGTCTGATGGGTCTTTCTCAAATCAGGTCACTTCCAAGTCTTGCAGAATGCTATTTCTGCCACAGCTCATGTGAGGGTATTTCTCAGACTATCTCAGTCAGAAGACCGAGCTAAAGGAGTGGAAGATCATATTGCTATTCCCTGCCTGCGCACAGGAAAAATGGAGTCTCCCATTTTTCATTCTGTAACACAGGAAAGCCAAAAGTTGCTACTTTTATCTAAAACTACATGCGTAACTGGCTTTCAGTTGGCTGGCTGCATTGAAGTATTGGAGGGAAGCAGCCTTTCTACTTGATCTGAAGCAGCTTTTTTTTTGTTTTGTTTTGTTTTCTTGGTTTGCAAGTCAAATGGGAAAAAATCTGAAAAATTTAATTTGAGGCCAAGTAAAACATTTCATTTGACTCAAAATAAACATTTTGTTAGCTATAAAATGAGATTTTCCAGTGTTTTCTTTTTGTGAAGGGAACAAAAATTTCTCTTTTTTGTATACAGCCAAAATTTTTCAGTGAAAAAACTCCATGATTAACTTTTAGCTACGGGACAGGCTTCCATCCTTATCCTCTACCATGTGAGGGATTTGGGGTCTTTGGCTTGACAGGAGCTCAGTGAGGACTCTGACAAGAGGAATGAATCTACACTGTAAAGCAGGAACCAAACAGGAGAAATCCACATCAACCCCGTCCACCCCATGCATATCTCGTTACATTCCTTTTCACAATATAAGCCTGCAAATAAAATCACCTTTAAAAGTGTAAGGGGAGTGCATGAGGGAAACAAACCCATGTTTATGAACAGCTCCCCATCCTTCCTCAGTTTAAGTGCTGAAAGTATTTTTGTCTTATGTGTCATGAGTTGGACAGTGTTGAAAACACCAAAGCACTTTTATTCACACATCAATAGGAAGAAAATAAAAAATCACAGTGCCAGCAACTTTGATATAATATATGTGACAAATACTGTGATGCAATTAAAAAAGTGCTGCAAAGTATGGCCTGCCAGACCTTAAATTAACCACTAAGACATGTCCAGCACTTCCTATTACTGAAGATCCGAATATCTGAAGAACTGAGGCCTCTGAAGGTATCCTTTGAAGAGCAGGCATTGTGCTCCTGATGATAATTTTACTCTGCCCTGAATTTAAGATTGCCTGCATTTTCAGTTCCTGTTGAAAAAATATTTTCATCTTTTGTCTTTTCATAAACGCCAAAGGAGCTTGGCTGCCGCAGCTTTTCCCGAGGTATGTTACTGTGATATACTGTGACATAAACTTTAAATGCAAATGTGTATATAGATTTGAATATAAGGGTCGTTTATATAGTGAGAGCCACAGACGATCTTGTAAACATAGTTGAGTCAGTTTTTCCCACTGAAATCTTGCTTCTCTTCTTCAGCTGCAATCTCCAAGAGATTTGTCTTGTCCCAGCTTCTCAGTGACCAAACCGCATGGTGAGCCAAGGACACATCTGTGAATGTAGAGCTGGGCTGCGGTGCCCCTGTGCCCCGCTTCCTTTGACACTGCCTGTGCTGCATCTATGCTGAGATCAATAAAATGGGAATGTCATCTCTTCATCACCAGGAAGGGGAGGTTGGTATTAAGTTTCAACAGTCGATGTTTGCAGCGACAGAAATTGATATACGTTACTTGTGTTATTTCAAGGCTCGAAGCTGTTTGCAGCTGTGTCTTTATCAGAAATTCTTGCCTCCCTGCCTCTGTCAAAGGCTTTTAAATTACTTTATATTTGTAGCTTTTGAGCAGCTGGATCTCTCTGCTCATATCCTTTAATTTGTTGAAATGCAGCAACAGCACCATGGCCAAAGTAGCATGCCTGAAAACATCTCCAGCCAGTCCTAGGTCAGGCTGAGTGTATGATGAAGTAGCTCATAATACAGCCCCAAATTTTTGTTTTACTCATGAATGTAAAGCCTACCCTGACCAGTTCTGAAAGTAATATGGGACTAAACACTGGGTGAACAGTAAACATGGAACAGGACAGCTGCATAACTTCTTATATCTTACTCTTACCACCCATCTTCTCTGCACAAGCTCCCACATGTCTACCAGAAAAGTGTTGGTCACCCAGTCTGTGGACAGCAATAACATCTGGACCCTCAGGTAACTGGTTCTTCAGCTGTAACCATTAGTAGCTTTGAGGGGAAGAGAAAGTCTTTGTTGGTAGCTTGTGCACAAACCACCAGCTGAAACATATTCACATAAAGCATTTGTCAAACAAGCTGGAATAACAAATGTATATATGTATAAAAAAGCAAAGAATTCATTAACAGAGAAAAAGGCTAAATTAGTTGAATAAATAATTCACCACAAATTCCTCAGTTCTCAAACATTTACGTTAACCTTCTAATTCTTCAACTTGCCGAAGCTCTCAGAGGATTAGAACCAGTTGAATTCAGTGGCTATTAACGGAAGTAACACTCCAAACCATCTCTCTATGGGAAGACTCACAGCTAGATCTTATTTAATTGTGGGTGTTCACCACTCATAGTCCAATTCAGGAAACAACTTCAGCACATGCCTAGGTGAAGAGCACATGTATCTATTTTTTCTCATCCAATGGCTCTGTGAAGAGTTGTAACTGTCGCTCAGGTAGATACCCTTAGAAGGGATTTAACTTGTGTTTCAGGATAACTGGAAATTTCACAGAATTTTGTCACAGCTCAAAAACCTCACAAAATTAGGGCATCAGACCACTTTATCAGTCACAAATAACAAGTTCCCAGGTCTTTGGTACCTGGGGACACCACACACAACCTGCAGCCTCCTTAAAAATGCCCTCACAAAGAGGTTGGCCTAATTGAGGTCTGGGTGATGGCACAGGTTAACAAAATGCTGTTGTGCTGGTGCTCCTCAGTGAAGCTCCCCAGCAAGCATACAAATGTTAGCAAATCTGGTTCAGTTCTCATGCCATGTGACTTTTGCCTCTTCATAGGCCTCTGTGTTTCGCTGAGACCAGTGCATTGGCTAAGCAATGCTATTTCTAATAATTCAGGTCAATACGGCTCTATTGCTACTGCAACATTGATTAAACGGTTAAAATACAGCATTACGAAACCCATGAGAATACAGTACTTTGAAGTTACAGCTCACTACTGCTTCCAGTCACTTCCACAGAAAGCAATAAAAAGTACAATCAATGAATTGGGATTTCATCAGCAAGACTTAACCTCAGTCATCGTCTGTAGCAGTGCTGAGGTTTTAAAGACCATGTCGTGACCCCTCCTTGCAGCTTGGATACAGAGGCCTTGGCTGAACCAGCGGTCTCTGGGCAGGGATTTGTTTATCATCACAGATTATTTTGGTTTTGCCATTACTGAATTCCCAGTGTGCATGTATCTTCTCTTTGTCTCTGCCATTCAGACCAGTCTCCATTTCTTGTTAATTTATAAACAGTGCAGTGAAATCAAATGAGACTCCCATAGGGCTTTCTTTCTATTGTAAACATGGTGATACTCAGTGAAAACACTGAGGTATTTCAGCTACTAACCCAGCAGGAAAAATAATAGTTCTGGGGAGGTGGTGGCAAGTCAAATATAGCTTTTGTTCAAAGTAGCATCTAAAATACTTAGTTATTTTGTAAGTATCCTTTGTACTGTTTTTCCCTCCCAAGAAGAATTTTCTGGGCATATCAAGATGGAAATGGCAGGTAAGCAAGCCTCTCCGTGCACAATGCATAGCAAATGTACATGTTCACTGTCTTGTGGAAAAGGAAAAATAACAGAGAGTAGCTGGGATCCTGTTTTACCTTTTGAACATGTGAAAAATTCTGCTGTCTCTTTTAGGCTAACCAAATAAAACAATGGGTTAAAATGGGCTTTATCACTCTGAAAAGTTCTGCTCCATCCCATCATCAGATAGAACAGCAAATTCACTTTTTTTTTCTTTTTTTTTTTTTTTTCAAAAATAAAAGCATTTTAAATATCTTCTGTTGGAACTGAGTGACTGCTTCTTGCTTAAAAAAGGCTTAAAAATAGGAATTAATTACACTGAATACAGAAATTCCGATAGAAATCATTTCTGTTTCTAGACATGGGACATTGCTCTTTATTATTTTTATGATGTTGCAGAACTACTGAGGTTATAACATGCATTAAAAATAGGCGCCAAGCTTTCTTAAATTAAAGGGTTGGCTATGCCCGTGCCTCGCCTGCGATGAGACAGTATCAATTGCTGTGTGTACCCAACGCCTGTACACCTGAGAGGTTACAGTGGATGTCTCTGTCCTCACTCCATGAAGCAGAAGCTCATTTTTTGGTAAAGTAGAGCAACGTGGCAGCAACACAATTGTTCTGCTGAGTGAATCCTAAAACAAAGTGAGATAGAGAGAAGCGATAGACTATATTTAAAGTCTATAAAAAGTTAACAGCCTCTTCTCAATAATTATGTATCTATAAAAAATAAAGATGATACAGGGCCAAAACTTAATGGCATTTCAGTTAATGTGATACTGAACACTTACAGGCTGTAGATATCTGCAAAAGTGGGTCACATATAGCTTAGAAGCTTTACGTTGTATATTCTGTGCAGCAAATGTCTGTTCAAATAAATTTTTTGTGTGTATAGTGAGCAAGTCACCTCTAGCATTGCACTGCTTCTGTGCTTGCTGCCTGTGTTTCTCTGAGATCAAGGAGGACTGAAAGCCTTCCATTTGTTGCTGACTGATACCCATTTTTTTAATATTCAAATGAGGACAAATCTCCTTGTTCCATGTCTTTACATTTGCCTTTGTCCACTTGCCTACCTAGGATGGGAGCATATGAAAACGAGGACTAAATTCTAGCTGATCATTGTGGATTTCTACTGGTTGTGTTGCAGGCTAGTTTCGCTGGGCTATTAGTGAATAAGAACCTCCATGTCTGTGTGATTAAAGGAGCCCCAAAAGTAATCTCTGCAGAGATCAGAGTGAAAGAACATTGTGGGATGAGGGGAAAAATACAAAAACCTTTGGGAATCCAGAGAAATATGTTCCCTCTGTTTTTTTTAACTCAAAACTCTGGTCCTCATTTCCTTGCTGCCTTTATGAAAAATTCAAAGTTGTATCAGGCATTAAAATGACAAATTGGCTGATTTTGCCTGTTGTTATAAATATGGAGCACTATTTGCTTGTCAGGCAGCTTCATAATTAGCAGCGGTCTGTGTGGTATCAAGGCAAGAGATCATGAGATCAAGTTTCATGTTTATTCCACAGCCAGCATCTTCCCTATTGCTAATGAAAGTGTTTCCTGGGGACTGGCATATCTGAGCCTGGCAGCTATGTAACATCCCTCTTTGAGCTTCACTTCCACCCCAACCCTCATTCTCATTTGCTTTTTGATCACATCCCATATTTATAAGTATATCCTGTTATGAAACATGTTTTCAATAGTGTTTTTTAAGGCAAAACAAAACAATATGTTTTCGAGTAATTTTTGTTGCTGGTAAGCATAAGCGTGTTTATGGGGTGCGTGTTTATACTATCCTGCAGCTTGGTCAGCTTTGTTACCCTCTATGGGTAGGGCATGTGCATTCATGAAGACATAAAAAGCCATCAGGTTCCTAGTAGTTCATAGTTTTTCTCATGCTTCTTCCTAATGCTGAAAGATTTTAGTTGGGGAAACTAAAATGCTTCTGAAAAGTCACAAGGAAAAGAACTACAAATAATGCAAAGATGGAAATGAGATTTTTAAGAGATTCCACACTTCCATTTGTTAAAATGCTCTATGCAGAAAATCTCCTAATCTTACCTTTTTCCAGACCAGTCTTCGTTCTGTTGTGACTATTTCTGTATAACATCAAGAAGCTGATAGTTTGGTATAAGCAGTAAGATCACAGGACTTTTGATACCAGAGTACTGGATCAGTTGTCATGTCATGCCATACATATTCATAACCTAGGAGCCTTGTAGTCGATTTATGCATAAGGGACTGATAGGAAAAAAAATTGATTTATGATGATCTCAAAAACATGGTCTCTCAAGATGTATTCTCCAGCTTTGAGACCTACAGTTTAAGTTCTATTAATTTTAGAGTGCTGTCTGAAATTATCCATCTGTTTAAAGGTTAACTGTCTTTACACTTTTGAAATGGGTAGTTCTGTTTTGGTTCTTGCTTTGTTCATGCCACTGATTTATAAATCATTAAATCTATCACCACACAAGAAGACTGAAATTGGTTGCCAGATTACAACATCTACTTATTTCAAACTTTCTTTAGCAACTTTGTGATATGATCTTAAATACTGTTAAGTACTGAAAGTAGGGAAAATGCTGAACCCAATGGCATGTGTTGTACAATTCTGTGAATTTTCTGCAAGTAAAGACCATTATTATCACAGAAATATCACCATGTGCCCAGAGGAACACATCAGACAAAGCCTTCAACGCAGCACCATACCAGACAGACTTCAGAATATGGTCATACACCGATAGACATGGTGGGGTCTTCTGGTTGAGAAAGAGCTACACAGGAGATCCACAGAATTGGATCTTTATTTACTTATTTATTTATTAATAAAGCAGTCAATCTATAATGTCTTTTTAGTAGTGTTGCTTTAGTGGGTAGGGCCTTTCCCTTTCCTGTTACGTCAACTGAGCTAATCTTCCTTGTTTGGAAACTAGTTGTTAGAGGTGAACTGGGAAGAAGTGGGGATGGAGCTGTGATGTGCATGGAGTGCCTCCCAGCAGGCACCCATTGTCCCTTGCTTGAGAGGCCAACACAGTCTGGAGTGAACAGTGTGGAAAATGACTTTGTGGTCCATGGTTCCACTCACACAGCCTATTGCTGCACAAGTAAAAGTTGACTTTGTGTGGCTCTTTGGCAGTAGTCTATCTGTAGGTGACAAATACAAAGTTCTCCATCATCTTTTCTACAGAGCTCCCTTCTACTAGTGCTCTTCAGCAGCTGGACAGTTGTTTTCATATTTAGAATGTGACCATTTGAAAAGCCTATTAAAATACGTACAGATAGCAGGGAAGACTGAATTTCCACAGAATTTGCTTTTGTGTTGCATGCATGTGTGGGTTTCTGTACCGCAGCTTCTTGTCAATGCTAATCCATTGTGATAAGTACCTATCTCAGTCTTGATAACTGTTGGGCAGTAAGTTAAAATATCTTGTGCCTGTGTATATTTTTTTGGTCCAAATTCTTGCAGATAGATCAGAGATTTTTCTGCAGAGCTAAGCTTTAAAAAAATCCCACTATTAATTTTCTAAGTTGATTTTGGACTCTTAATTAACTTTCACTGCAGTGTACAAGCCCCAGCAGAAACTTCCTTTCTCAAAGCACAGGAGACCTATCCTTACATTCCCTGCTGCTTTTGGACAGATACTAACCCAGGAGAGCCATTTTGCTTGTCTTTCTTGCAGGATCAGCAAAAGCAGAAATATCGCCTGTGCCGTACCTCTTGTACATAGAATGAGCAGCTCAGCTTTAGCATAGTTCTGCAAGAAGATTGTTTCACAAAAAAAAAAAAAATATGTTCCTTACAGTATTATTCCATCCCACAGCTTGAAAAACTCTGCATGAGCATTCATCATGTAGTGATAGTCAGCCATGGGTGAAGAAATTTGCTACAGAGACTGATAAATGTTGATCAACTACTGTTTGCAGAAAGACATATTCAGAGGTTCATACACTTAATATTCGGATACTTGGCATTTGCATGTGTAAAACCAGAGAAATTCCCAAGAGAATGCTGAATAAATACCTTATGATCTGGTCCATTAACTTCACTGGAGAGGTCAGCTCTAGAACTATTATGAAATAGCATTTTACCCATATATATTTTGCTTTTCTTTCATTTAAAATGAAAAATGGACAGGATTTTTCCAAAGATGTTCAATTGTTAAAATAAATGATTTTAGTTTGTGTTGGAAATTGAAGTTCTCAGGTTTGAAGTTCTTGCATTTACAATGTAAAGTTGAAAATTTCTACATAAAAAGACACTTTATGTGAAATAAATTATTTAAATGAACTCCTAATTTTCCAGTGAAAGCCCAATTATGTTGGAAAATTTTTAACCATTTTCTCAAGAGTAGAATCCTCAAGAGAAATGAAATATAGCTGGTGTATTCTCACAGAATCATAAAACCCCTCTAAAGTTAGAGGACTCCTCAAGAGCTCATCTAATTTACTTCTCATAGTAGGCAATGTTATAGAGAGAAAAAAATTAATGGTTTAAATGGTCGTAATGAAGAGTTTAAATTATTATCAATATATTTTAAACAAGCGTTGATTTCCAAAGCACTGGCAAATGATTGTTTCATTATAACTTCTAATGTATGACTTTTGCCTGAACTAGCTGCATGACTTACTCTGAATTAATATTTCTTTTACCTAGCGCATGGAGATTCCAGTTGGGAGCAGGGTTCTGTTGTGCCAAGGGATGTGTGGATACAGAATTTAGCAAGGAGTCCCCTGCTGAAGGGCACTTCATCCAAAGAAACCCATCTCAAAAGTCTTCCTTGAGCCATACCTCTTCCTAGATTTCCAGTATGCTCTTAAATATGTTTTTGGCAGTAAATAACATGTTCTTGTTGAAAAAGAGCAACATTTGTAATTTCAGTTTTACCTAAGATTACCCACTATGGGTTTAGCTTCCCAATGGATAACATTCCTAAGTGTAAAATGTCAGTCTACAAATTAGCAATCTCTTCCTGAAGTGCTATGGTCTGTGAGCAGACAGGGTTTTGCTTTTTAAGCAAGAGGTGAGGTAAGTGAGATGATGTTGTAGGAGATAATTATGAAAACCAAACCTCATGGCTGTGACTGCAGAAGCTGTTGTGATAATACAGGTAAAAATTGCAAGTTTGAAAATAAAAATGCATTTATTCAACAGCTTTCTGCGGCCACGGTGCAATTGAAAAGGATTCTGAGATCTCATTACTGCTGGAAAGTTCTCTTACTATGTGGAAATGTGGACGTAAAGCAATAGGGGAGAGCTCAACATTAAAAACATTGACCTGCTTCCTTTGGCTCTTCATTAGTCTGAGGATGAGGAAGATCTGCACACCTGTGTGGCAATCTGATGTAAATATTGACTTCTAGGGAGCAATGACATCCTCCCAGCTTGTAGTGGTGGCTCTGTTTGTTACTGCCAGATTGTGGCATTTCAGATAATGGCTGCCCTGCACAGACAAAGCTTCATCATTACTTTTAAAAGCTTCAGATACTTTAGGCACAGCTTATTTGCCTAAACCAGAGTATCTAGGGCCATCTGAGATACCTTGGACATCCTGCTTGGTGAGGTATTACCTGGTCTCCCATAGGTCCTTTGTCATATCCCACAGTTACCATGTGGATGCTTAGGTCATCTCTAACTGCAGAAGCTTCTTATGTCCAGGCAACTAAAAGGTGCTCTTTGTGTCTCTGAGAGCACAGCTGCCATGCAATAGTAGAGACATAAGCAATCAGCAACCAGCCTGGCTTTAGCACATGAGCACCCCAAGAAACTTAAGGGCATTGCAATAAAGCTTGGCAGCAGTACCCCCAAAATATAAAGGAATTCAGGACAAACTATGGTGGACTCCATGCCTTGGTAAATGCTTGGAGCTCTCCTTTAATGATCTTGGAAACTGCAGTATTTGGCAGAATGAGATTTGATCCTTCAGAGGTGAACCTGTCCTTATCTGGTCCCACTAAGAGAAAGAGTGGAAATCTGAAAACAAAAGCTAAAGGAAAATAAGCCATCAGCTTCCATAGTAGGCAAAGCAGTGCTGTGAGCACAGCTGGAAGATTGCAGGAGACAGGGAGGAAGGGATGAATGAACGTACAGCAAAGCGCAAGGCCTTGACTGCTGTTCCCGTGGTGCTTGCAAAGGTCTATAGAGCTCTCAGGCCAGCACCCCACTGTGAAAAGTGCAGAGTTAAAGCAGGTGGCCCCAAGTTGCAGCTTCAGAAGTTTGCAAGTGAGAGGTGGAAATGAGAAAGCGAGAAGCACACTCAGCCCAGACCACCTGCTTACGTGAGGCAGGAAGGGCTGCACAGAGAAAGGAGCACTTTTGGCTTTAATGTCCAGAAACACACCAAAGCTATTTCTCCTGCCTCCGGACTCCAGAAAATGCTTATGAAAGAGCAAGGAGGACAGGCTGGACTTGAGGTGCGGTTCTGACAGGGCTGCCACTGAACTGCCCCTGAGGATGGCTGGCTAGAAAAGAAATCATAACCAAGCGCTTGGCATTAGCTGTGAAATTGTTCCTTATGACTTGCTCCCTTTCCTGATTTCAGACAATGCCTGTAAAGCATAGCATGCTAGTAACAATTCCATTTGCTTGAGAAGTACTGGAATTACAGCTGCGAGCATCAGCAAACGGCGCCGGTAACAGTGAGCTTTATCCCCTCTGCCTCAGATGCCTGGCTTAAACTTTACTTACTGTTACTTCATTTGCCTGCCTGTGAAGGGACCGGGGGAGTGGCAGGTGACCTCGAGTGCTCACTCCTGTCTGCAATTTGGACTTGGCAGCCATGATGGCACCGGCTATCCACAGCCGGTAGGCAGTCTGAGCATGGCCCTCAGCACCTGCGACACAAACCAGCTCGCTGCTTCTGCTACCTCTGCTTTTGAGGCGTTTGCACAGCATTTTGAGTCCAAGTACGTGTAGGCGGCACTTGGATATTAGTCAGGAATAAACGGGCACAAGCTTGACTGAAACCTTATTCTGCAGCTCTTTCAGTTACTTTATAACAAACTCCTTAATAACTGATTTGGTAAGACTGATGGTCAAAATAAGTTTGACTTTGTGCAAAAAAGGCATTAGGAGGAAACTGGGAAAATGTGGGACTTTACCACTGAAACAGGCAGCATCTGACTTGTTCTGATACTACTTGCTAATGATAATGCGCCGGGGTAGTGACCCGCCTGAGGATATTTTTCCAATCCTTCCGCCTTCCCCCTGCTCCCACTCCCTTTTTGTGCTCCAAAAGGTGTTTTCTCTCTGGATGCTGGTGCAAAACCTCCCCAGCAGTCCTCAGAACTTGCTGGGCATGTTTTTTGTTAAGTGCCAGGTGGTGAAATAAAAAAAGACAAGCGCGCAGAGACTTTTTGTTACTGTGATTAATTTTCACGTTCTTTCAACTCCTGATCCTGGCCGCATCCTGATGTGGAAGATTCAGCATTTAAATAGCGTTCACGGGTTATTATTGATCAGGGGGGCTGAGGAGAAGTGCATTTGTTCCTCCTGGATTAGTCCTTCTCCTGCTTTGTAATTATTTGTTTCCACTTGTAGTATGTTTTGTTATTTAGTGTTTAAAAGTAGTTTAATTAATCTCTTCTGTTGTTGTTGTTTTGAAAATGTGACAGACACTCATGAGATAGATAATGGATTGATAAAGAACACTTGAGGGGACCCTGGAGTGCTCATCATTTGCTAGGTAGGGTATGTTAAACATAATACTGGTAAGATCAAGCCCTCCAGGACAAAAAATGAAAGAGGCATTTAATTGGAACACTTAGCAATCACAAAACCAAGACAGAGGTTAAATTGTTTTGAGCAAGAGAAATTAATACATTAAAGGTTACATTTCCAACTGTGAGGCTGCAGAGCCAGGCTCTTATGCAGTGTCAGAATTACATAAGGCAGAAGAAATGGCTCTGAAATGATTGTGGAATCATTAACAAAAGCCAAGGCAGAGTAAGACATTTCCCAGCAGGAGGGTGTGAAGAAGAATAAAGACATGGAGAGAGCTCATTAAGAATGAATTGCAGACCATAAACATTTGAAACCACTAAGTGTGGAGTTCTATCTGTTATCTAATGACTCAGAAATTATAAAACTAGCAATGACTTTCAGAAAAGGAGTTGACTTTGCAGGAGGTTGTTTGCTATTATGAAAAAAAGGTAATTTTTTTTTCTAGTTGGGGGAAAAAAATAAAAATCCTTCATCTTTGTAAATCAGCACAATTTAAGCAACTTCAGCTATACCCCAGAGAGATTTCCTTCTGTATAATTACACATTGTCTCAGATTTAGTAACAAGGATGTTGAAATGGAAGAACTGCATAGAGGATGAAGGAAGAGACAAGAGGTTCATTTCTTACCGTCTGACTGCAAATGATTAACCTCTTCATCTTTGAAAAGATCTACCAAGTGCTGAGATCTCCCTAATTAGTGGGAATTTCATTTTCTTCATTTTGATTAAGGTCTAGACCTGTCTATGCCTGATAAACAAACGATAGTCAAAGAAACAAGGGTGAATTAAATGCACTGACCAGACTCTGTCTGTTTGGTTTATATGATGCAGCCTCAGCAGATCTACACAGAGCACAGAAGGCAGTAAGATGTTCTGGCGCAAGAAGCTTATTTTTAATAAGAATACCTATGGCACAACTGTTGCACCAAGCTACCAGGACAATCTTCCAGTCTCTGAAAATGGTGTAAAGTGTTTTCAAAAAGTCACAGAATCATTGAATGGTTTGGATTGGAAAGGACCTTAAGCTCATCTAGTTCCAAGCCCCTGCCATGGGCAAGGACGCATTCCACTAGACCAAGTTGCTCAAGGTTTTGTCCAGCCTGGCCTTGCACACTGCCTCCCTTTTCCTATGTATTGAATTTATACTGAAGAGGTTTCCAAAGGAACATCCTATTGGATTAGTTGAGGGAGCAATAAATCAAGGGGCAAACAAACAGATTTAAAGAGTGGCATGAAAGCAATCCCCAGGGAGGGAAAGGAGTTAGAGTTTTGGGGAGCAGAACTGTAAGGAAAATGACCATTACAAGTTACTGGCAGGTTACAAAAGCAGATCAATTCGGTCTACCCTAAATTAATTCACTTTTCAATTTTTCTGCCGATATGAAAATCTTTCATCATGAAATTTCATCATGACTTAAACAAAACATTTCATTTTCATTATCTTTCACTTTTAATAATTCTCTGTTTAATATTTGGTCCTGAAATAAAAAGTACCTTCAAGGGAAACTTGTCATTTCTTAGCTGTTAAGATTCAAAACCAGCAAAGTAAAATTTTAACAGATGACTCTTTAAAAAAAGAAAATGAATATTGGTGAGGAGCACAGATTCATCATAAATTCATGAGTGCTGCAGTTTACCTAAATTTTCGTCTTGAGGCAAACAAAATTGGCAACCCAAACTGCATTCCCACTCTGGTGTGAAAATGGAGAACAACAGGCAGGCAGGGAAGATAAGACAACTGTGGAAAGGTCAGCAGTAGAACTAGCTTCCATACTGTAGGCACAAAAATTTCTCATTTGTGGTGGATGCAGAGATAGTTAAATGCATGCAAGGTCCATTTAATGGATCCGGTTTATAAAATTGGCTGCTACTTTCTGGCCACCATTTATTTTGACTGTTGAATGACTTATGGTTCCAATTAAAAGCAGCTAGATATCTAACTCAGAGGCCACGGCTATAGAAAACCTATGCACAGTTTTAATTTGTGCTTGTATTTTAAAAGTACGCACATCTGACCAGAGTAGGAGCTATGAGTAATTCAGGTGGGCCAAAATTATCTCCTTGATGGCTAGGTTTTGCTTTCTCTTCGGAGAGTGGAGCTGACCCACCACCACCTGCAACTGCAGCTGGGAATGGGCTTGAACCTGAATGTGACATTCACACAGCCCTGCTGCGTATTGGTGTGAATGGGAAATACCCTGTCTGCAGCAAGGACCTGGCATGAAGATTTTGCTGCTGGAGAGAGTGCTCCCCATGCCATCTGGAAGCCACTCACGTGGTGAAATACCAGCAAACATTTTTCTGCTCCTAATATTTTGCTCCCTTTGGCAAGTACCACATCTACCTGTGTCATTACAGAGACAGCCCCATTGCAGTGACAAGGGTGTGTGTGAGGGGAAGGCAGGGAGGGATTATATTAGCTTAAAATAAAGGCAAATGTTGAGGCACAAATTTGGTCCCTCCTGAAAGGAGTGCTCCTCTGTCGTTTCCAGGAAAAGTGACAAATTAAAATCAACGGTCCTGGAAAAGACTGGGACATACTGGGGAAAGGTGTGGAAGCAAAATGGCAGCAAAAGCATACGTCCCTTCTGTCATTGTCTGTCAACATGAAATATTCCTGTGGAAGTTTCAAAAGCTGTGTTTTGTAAGGATCACGAAGTTCAGCTTGTCATTCAGACTTCAGAGAGGAGCTCATTTGTGAACAGAGGAGGAAAAGGTCTGGAATTCATAAGAATGGGAGGAAAAAAAAAAGAAGACCCTGAAATTTCTTTAATAAATAACTGGGATTGAGCAGCTCCAGCAGGCAGACCAGTAGTGACAGTCAAATGTAACGTATCACTCAGGACACCATCAGTCATTTCCCTGCTGCTGCTCTTTGAGGATCTCTAGATGCTGCAGGAAGAGGTTTATTGTGGTGCAGATTTGCTGCAGAGTGTGCAGTGTACTGCAATAACAGAGATATTTCCAACGGTCTTTGCTGCAATACCATGTACTGTATGTACTTAGCTGAAATCAATGGGACATGTAAATGAGAATAGGCAGAATCCCTTCTACAGCGAGGAACAAAGCATCTGTGCTATCCTAAGCAAATAAAAGGATCAGCTCGTGCAGGATACACAAAGAGCTGTGACCGAACTGTACCGTGAGGGGTCTGTTGTGAAGCTGAATATGTTTAATTTCCTAGTGGTTTGGGCAGGGCAAGGGTAACTTAGTACAAAGCAAGTGAGGTCTTTGCACACTTCTGGCAGTGAATATTAGGGAAAAAGGCATAAAACAAGAGGTTTGATGAAAACCTCTGTGATAGGAAAGCAAAATCTTTAATGGGAGGGAAGGAAAGAAAGGTTGCATATATATAACTACTGAATAAACAAATTATATGTTGAGTCTAAATGATTAATTGCTCTGAAGAAATATATGGAACAGGCCAAACTGGAGAGAAAAGAAAAAAGCATATTTCAAGGACAAGACAAAACCAGACCCTAAAAGAACCACGGTTTTCAGAAATCCCCCCTTGAAATAAATGTCCTTCTGAACACTCACATGCCCCTGACTAAACAAAATTCAAATAATAAAATAAAGCAAAAACCAATGACTTAAGAGGGAGAGGAGGGTACGGAAGAGGGAGGGAGGGAAGAAATACACCAGATAAAGAGAAAATATACAGTGTAATATTTCATCTGCTGATATACCACAGTGAAACATAAACTAATCCTCATTCATATGGGAATATTCACTCAGAATTTACTTGTGGCTTTGGTACTTTTTCTTGACTGGTTAGATTCCAGGTCTTCTGGAAGACCTGGAAAATTTGAAAACACAAATGTAGGTAAGAATTAAGTGCATCAATTCACTGCTGAGTTGCCAGTTCTTCCCTTTTCCATAAGAAAAAAATCCCACACCTTGCACACTGCATACCTTTGTGCATGTATAGAATAAAATAAATATGTTTAACGTAGTCTTACAACCAGGGGTCATATGGATACACTTACATACATTCACACACAATACCCAGCGCTCAGTTAAGTACAAGGGGAGGGGAAAAAAAAAGATTTTCTTTGAAGACCAAAAAGTCAGACCCAAGGTAACAAAAGTAAAGCGTAATTTACCCTGTAGTTAAAAACCAAAGGAGTCTTTTTACTAGGGGGCTGCTGGTTCTATTCATGCCATTCCAGAAGAATATAAAAGAGACGCTTTGGTATTTTGAAGTAAAAATTCACAACAGTATGTCTTTACTTTTTTTTCCCCTTCAACCAAGACATCTTTTGCTGGAGTCCTTTATCTAGAGCTTTGTATACATATTTTTAATCCTATACAAAAATGATAGGATGTCAAGAAGGATCTATAATAACACCATTTTTTTTATTTCACTTCAAAGACTTGGCAATTTCTGATCCATGTGACATTCACACTCCTTCAGGGTCAAACAACATCTTGCAGCCTTCATAAAATGATTAAATATTTTAAACAGCTCCTGCTTATACCTCCATCGCCCCTCGAGACTGATACTGTTATCGTTTTTGTCAAAGCCAGTTTCCATCCGCATTTGTCATTCCTGCTTGCATTTATGAGTTATCAATCGCCACGTCAAAATGCAAAATAACTGATGTTCTCTGGGCGGGATTGGATGGTCTATCTGGGGCTTTTAATCAATGCTGATTTTTATTTTCCATACCCATACATAAATCTTTACCATTCTGGGCCACATATAATGCGTTTGTACAAAACGCAGTGACAGAAGCAGTAGTTATATTATCAAACATTATACCTCGGGGCTAACTGAGTATCAAGGGCTTTCAAAAGGGAACATTGGGAATTACTGTGCAGGAGAGATGACTGCAGGAGAGAATATAAGGGATTGGTTGTTGCCATTTATAAATCAACATCATGCAAGCTAATCCTTCTCACTTAAATGCAGCCCAAATACTTTTCCTGATACTCTGAAACTCAGCCCTATCTATTTTTTTTAAAGCTTGCATAATGCACACAAACAATGGTTATATGCATTTTCTTATTTCTTGAACTTTTCCCTAGGGATGTATATAGAAACTGTGCTGCTGTGTTATTTTTTTAATCTCCCCAAGGCCTACAAGCCAGTAAATATTCTCTTTTTAATCATACCTGAATTATTAGAACTCTCTCCGCCCCCATTTTTTTGCCTGAGACACTATAATGAAAGCGAATGTGTTTCATTCATTAAAAAGGGTATCTGCTTTGTTTATTCAATGAAGATTGCAGCCAGCTGTAGAAATAGCTCATAACCAATGCCAAGCTGGCTCCACGGGCTGGGTCAGGGATAGTTTGGAGTCAGGAGTGCAGAAGAGCTGAGTGCTGGGCTCCCTGTGAAAATAGGGCTCAATTGCAAGAAAGCAAAGGTGAGGGGAAATCTCCTGCCTCCTTTGTGGGCATGTGTGTGTGTGCTGCATGATGCAGGTCTGGTTACCACACTCCTTGTCAGAGGGAAGTCCCTCCTAGCTGGAAAATTGTCCGTATTGCTAATAATGGCAATCATTTTTGCCAGTGCTGAATGAAACTGCTCAGGAGTCCCCCGAACGAGACATGCTTTCAGGCTAAGGATAAAAAGTTGTGGGGTGTAATTGTGCCTGTGAAGTTCTTCCTTCCTCCTTTCATCGCTGGGAGGGCTGAAGACTTGATATGATCTGTGAGATAAGGGGCTGTAAGTGGTGAGCAGCCTCTTTTCCTCTTCTTTTGCAACTAAGATTTCTGCCATGGGACCAAAACCTTTTTATCAAGTTTTCAGCAAAACATTTATCTGAATAATCCACTTCTATTATGTGATTTCCCCTATTGTGTGTACACAGGCTTAGAAAAAACATGCTTGTAAGCCTTTTTTTACTGAACTGCTAAAGGACATTCAGTCTGGGTATCACTCAAAGGAAGGTTACCAAAATTCTCTCCATTACAGACTAATATGTTTTATTCCTCATTAACTAGGACAAACAGAAGAGCCTTTGAATTGCAGCCCTGCTATCTCAGGGGTCACCTTACTTTATGTTTGTGACAAACTACAGTGTTTGCACTACGGCAAAGTAACCTTGATCATCTCTTCCTGCTCTGTGTCAGGGTCAGAGTGGCAAGTGTAATGCAAAAATTAGGTTAAGGTGATTAGAAGAGAGGTCTTTGACAACCCTTTGGGGTTACCCACCACCCTTTTCCAACGTCTCTGAAAATTTCCCAGCCAGTTCTGTACCATATTGAAGCACAAGAGGCACCAAAGTAAGAAGATAGTTCAAAGTTCATGCTGTTAATCTTTCTGAGTATCTACGCCAAACCCAAGAAGTACCCAGCTGCAAACTGTTCCAATTGCCCTAATTCTGCTCTTCAAGTATGGGTGAAATATCACTGACCTTGACCCCTGATGCCTTCAGTGCAGATGCACAGCTTGGTTGGCCACTTCCTGGTGCCGAAGTTGAAGACCCTAGGCTGGGTTGGAAGAGCTTTCCTGTCATCCCCTGGGAGTCATGCTGGAAATGCTAAACTGGAAAGGTAGAAGCAACTAAAACCCTTGTTTTTGCTAAGTGGTCTGTAGTCACAAACAACTCTGAGTGTCTGGAGAGTAGAAAGCATAAATGAAGACTAAAACATGGTTTGTATAGTTTATACAGCTATGTGTTGAACAAAACTTAATTAATTAAAGTAAACACATGGGTGTTTTAATTAAGAAAGGAGAGGTTATATTTTCTGAAAGCCTTCCTGTCCTTACATCCTTCAGTCTTAATGACTCAGGCTCCCTCTGATAATGATACAACGGCATTCACTACCTCAGTCAAGTTTTAGGCCCTTATATAGCAAAGGATTAGAATGTTGGTTTACAAATAGTCATCCTACAGAACCAATGCCTTTTATATCTCATACCAGTCAGTCTGATTTCAGGCTGGCTTCAGGGAGTGTTCTTACTGGCTTAATTGAGGTGAGTTTTGGTAGATACGTATTTAACTGCTTTTCCAAGGCAGGACCCGCAGAGCCGCACACTTGCTAACAGTGTGGAAAGGCTAGTGTAAAACTAAATGGGGGTTCAGTGTGAAGGAAACAACCTTGCTGATTTAGTGATGTGTGTAGAACAAGAGTTATAACAGCCTTTAATCTTTAATCTGTTCTACACCTTAGTGTGCAGGAGGCCTAGGAGACTGGGAACCCCCACAGTTTTTGGTTGGCTCTTGGCTAACCCTCTGGCTGGTGGGGCTGCAGTCCTTACAGGGTTTCCAGCAGCTGTACTGGGTTGAGGTGCCAATTCAAGGCCGTTGGCCAGCTGAGAGCTAGAAAGCCCAGTATTCCAGTTCTGAGCTTTTCCCATCATCCTACCTATTTATGACATTGCAATGCAGCAACACAGCTCTGCTAGATGACCCGGAGTGCCACTTTAGCAGAAATCTCTCCTTTTCCAAGAGTGAAAAAGGAGGCATCCTGATAAGTGTGCGTCCAGTGGTGCATCTGAAACTGCTGAATAGGTGAGGGGGAACCCAGGAAATACTCCTTACACCAAGAAGAGGTGGGGAAGGCTTTGTTTTGGACTGATCTTGGGCTCTTAACAAAATGTCCATCCATACCCATTATATGGCCCTGTTTGTGTCATCCCTCCTCTCTCCAGCTCTGTGTTCAGACAAAGAGCTTGAAAGAAAGTTACCACACTTAGGACACAAATGTAGTGCCTCGGTTTATTCTGAATAGGATTTTGTGACTCATGTAGCCTTGCTGAAGTCAATGGGATAAGTCTTATTATACAAACTACTTAGTGTGAGTAAGAATCCTGGAATTCAGACTCTACTATTTTGCTTGGATTCCTGGTGATGTTCTTGTATGCTTGTTTGACCTGAGCAGTCAGCACTCATTTTTAGTTCAGGTTTGGACTCTCTGCAGATGTAGTTAAATTCTCTTGGTTCTCCTGTTTCTGCTAATGGCGGGGATCATCAATGTTTTGGATCTCATTCGGTTTGTAATGTATTTTATCTGGCAGCTGTGTCTCCTGCACTCTTCTCTGGCTTGACTGCATGAGTGGGTGGTTCTTCGACTCCTGGCATGCAGAATGATTTCTTCTTTTTTTTAAATTCTCCTTTTGGCTTCCCATCCTCTTCAGCGGAAGTCACATTAAATTCACTTTAAATAGCTTCTCTCAGTTTTGGCCTTCAAAAAAGATGGATTGTTTTGCATAGTTTCAGTAATAAAGTGCATTTTCTTCCCCCTGGGATTCTGAATAGCAAATTTCCATCTGTGTCAGAGACCAGTGATGCTGCTAGGCTTCTGGGACCCTTTGGAAAATACAGGTAAAGCTTTCACTTATCACCTCTATATCTGTATGAGGGACTTGCTTTTCACTCACTATTCAGCGGATCATAGACGTTACCTAATGCTTAGTTTTTTTGTTGCTTTAATGGTTAAAATTAGTATCAATGGAAAACTTATATGGAGCTTCTCCAATATCTCTCCTTCTGCCACATTAGCCTACAAGAAAAGTAGAGGGAATTATACCTCAGAGTTTTGCATTTGGAATCAACTTTATTTTTTCATGGGCATAGTTCCTGGGTGCCAAAGACATGAATAGTTAAATGAAAGCAGTTGTGATTCTTTGCCACTGCTCAAACTAAGTATGAACATAAAGATTCCAGGATTTGTCAGTCCAAGCATCTCGCGGAAAATATTACAGCACTGAATTTGCATATGGGCTCCTACCAGGACAAAAATGTGTGACCTTCAGACATGTTCAGGCTTTTCCTCTCCACCTTGCCTAATCCTAGAAGGAGGAGGGTCAAAACTTCCAGGAGGTCTTTTCAGAAGGGACTGAGGTTTCTTAAAAATATCCTTTGTTCATGCTTCTAACTTGAATAGTAGTAAAGATGCTCTGTCTTAGGTCTTTGAGGCAGAGAAAATTTGCAAGCAGAATGAGAGAGGGGTTTACTTGTTTAAAGTGAAGTAAGAAGTCTCATTGCTAGATTACCATCAATTTACAATTTTGCTAAAATGTGTAAAATGACAAGGTTTCTCTTTATCAAAGAAAATGATCCATCTTGGGTCATTTAGCAATAGCTATAAATACAGGCATGCTATCAATATCTAATCTGAATAGCTGTTCTTGTCAGAAGACACAGTACTTAAAGTGCTTAGTTTTCAGATCCCACTCCCTCCTTCAGTTTAACACCTGCAATGTGCAAACCTCACTGATTTTATCATAGAATCATGGAATCACAGAATGTTTTGGGTTGGAAGGGACCTTAAACATCATCTAGTTCTAACCCCCATGCCATGTTCAGGGACACCTTCCTCTAGACCAGGTTGCTCAAAGCCCTCTCCAACCTGGCCTTGAACACTGCCAGGGATGGGGCAGGCACAGCTTCTTTGGGCAACCTGTGCCAGTGTCTCACCACCCTCACAGTGAAGAATTTGCTCCTACTATCCAATCTAAATCTATCCTCTTTCAGTTTAAAGCTATATCCCCTTTTTGTATCTGCCCTTGTAAGAAGTCCCTTTCCAGCTTTGTTGTAGGCCCCTTTAGGGCCACTCTCATTTTAGGGTCCACTCATTTAAGTGTAAGCCCTTTTGCTCCACCCTGCACCCACCATCCTGCCCTCCCAGTAGTACATACTGTACACCAGAATATGGAAGTTATTTTCTGGATTGAGGGATGCAACCCTGGTGGTTTTTTTTTTCTTTCCTTTTAGGTATTACATATTCTGGGCCCCCCCCCCCCCCCCCCCCAATCACTACTTTAACCTAAAAATAACTTTATTGGCTATTAAAAGAACATACTTTTAAATAGAATGATTCAAATAAACTAAAAAAACTATTAATTCACTGTGTTTAATCCATATAGGTAAGAATAGGGTTGAAATGAAATTCAGGTCTGTGGCAAAATTCTTGTTCATTTCAGTGGGCTCAGGACTGCACATTTAGATTCGTATCCTCCGATGAGATGAAATGTCATAGCACCATTAATTTTTGTTGATCTAAAAAATTTCATCATCCGATGTTCTGATCCTGTGTCTGAAGACAAACTCACATAAGGCTGGTCTGAGTGCAGGAGAATCATAACATGGGTGATCATTCTGAACACACCTCTTTTGCAGGAGAAAGGGTTGCCAGCATCACATTTATTTACTGCAGAAATGCTGGCTACCTGTAATATGTGACAATTACAGTTAATTTTACTTGAAAGTGTCAGAATCGGCACATAGAAAGGCACAAGGACCTTACCAAGATATACTGATATTTAAGTGAAGAAATACATTACTGTTAAAAACCAAGGTCCAAACATCTTAAAACTTTAAATATGAAAAATGGAGAGTGTAAAAAAGTAATATGGGAGAGCTGCAGAAGGGAGGAAGAGACTGTGGAAGACAGAAGGTCTAAGGTAAGGTGAAATAAGTCTGATAAATGTGGAAGTGTCAATAGCAAGTAAACAGAAGATAGCCTTGAATGTCTATATATATATATATATATGTATGTGTTGGGGGATATTAAAAAATCCAAATGAATGCAGAAGCATAGGAAATCCAATAACTTTTGGTCATATACTTTAAAATTGTGAATCTGAACTACATACAGATACTGTTATAGACCACTGAGAGTCTGACTACCAGGAAATACTGATGGCTCTGTCTTATAGTCCTAAGGGCATCTCTTTATGGCATATGGTCAGGAAGAGGAAACCAGAAGTAGCTGAATAGTTTGTACTTCTAGAGCTTTCTTACGAACCATATTATGTTTTAATTTATGTGTGGAAGGGACATGACTAAGTACAGCCCAAGGTTTCTCTAAAACACAGCACATAGAAACCTTTTTTCTTCTGAAATTAATGAAAAAGTAGTTATATTTTTTAACACTGTTCTAATTAGAGGAGTTTGGTTTCTCCATCAAGTAACATCACCTTCCGCTTTCAATGGGGGTGGGGGAAAACCAGCCAACTGCACTTGGGCACCAGAGTGATAGGAACAATGAGGCATTTTAAATAAAATAAAAAACCCTTGTTATGACAAGTGACTAAAACCCACAAATGAATGCAGAAGTCTGCTATTTAATGTAGTGTATGCTGATATTTAAGCAGGTCTATATCTGTCAAACAAGCCTCTTTTCTAAGACTGGCACAGACTGTTCTGCGTTTGGTTTCCAGAATCAGCAAATTACATTGGCAGAACAAAGCTGTCATATTTGGTGGTATTTTGTTACATCCATTATCTCACTTAAGTTTAGACATCTCTTAGCAAAATCAGATCCCACTTAAAGACTGCCTTATTTTGCAACATTAAACAAAGTGACAGGCTGCTTAAGAAAAAAAAAAAGAAAGTTCATTAGCAAGCAATGAGTTGGTGGAAAAACTGCACGGCTGCTTCAGATATGAAGAATGAAAGCATGAAATGCTGTAACCTTTCCACAGTGGGCCAAGAACATACATCAGGACTGTATTTGACTAAACAAGGGTATTAAATGGCTTCAATAAACAGAATTAAATAGAAGGAAAAAAATCAAGGATACTTTGGATTTGATTAAGGAGGTGTTACCACAAGACCTGCTTGGAAGGGATGGTAGTGCTCACCACTTATGCCTCAATAGCGACATATATGGGGCAGTCATAAATAGTGATACTGGAAAGTCTTTGCCAACAAGAAGACTGTAGGTATACAGTAAGACTGTGTGCAGGGTAACTTGGCTTTGAAAAGGAAAGTTATGGCATGGTGTCTAGGTGTTTCTTTTGGATTTTATTTTTCTGAGGCCTACTGAGGGTTAGTTTTCCTTGAAAAATGAAATTCAGTTTTAGCTGACTCTTCAGAAGGATAAAAAGAGAGCTGCTATCCTGAAGTTAGTGGTTGAGGGTAATGGTGTTAAGTGGCCACACTGGTTTGTGTGCAGATCAGAGTGATAGAGCTGTTTCAGTTTTTAACAACTTCTTATTTCCTTGTCATCTTGTTTTTTACTTTGGAAAGGTAGACATGCCGTGCTCTGGTGATGAGGGATAATGCACCCAACACAGAGGTGAAGTAATATCGCAGGCTGTGCAGTCACGACTCAAAACATATCAATTTTTGCTGGAGATAGATAGAGCATCACTGGTACCTTTCTTCTCAGTTGCACTGCAAACAACAAAGCTGTGATAAGCCTGTAATAGTCGGTAGAGCATGGCCATATACAGGGATGCTGGAGGGCAGTTGAGGAAACGTGGGATTTATTGTAGGGGTAAAAGCCCTACAAGCCCTACTACACATCCAGGAGAATATACTACCAAATTAAGCTGGCCCTGCAAGGCAAACAGTATCCCAAGGATCACCAAGAGTCTTTGCTGGGGCATATCTACACTCAGACACAGGCTTCCATATTCACCTACCGAAACAGGAGTTAGAACATAGGTTATTTTGGTCACTTATTCAGCAGTTTTTAACCTCTCTAGGGAAGAAGCATTCTTTGAAAAATCACTGGATGCTCAAAAAAAGGTTAATTTCAATGTACTTTTATTCTCTGCACCTTAAATAGTACAAAGAGTTGCATTGATATTATGGACCTGTAATTACAGGGCTTGGGGGACGACCTATCTTTTCTGGCATTTTGAATTCACTTCTGCTACAATAACACAGACAGGAAAAGAACTTGCTGGCCAACCCTGTCATTTTAATGAAATTCACACTTGAGGGTGTGCTCTGCAGAAATAAGACTCACAGTTACCTATGATCATCATATGACCCCCGCTCCTGCCACATGCACATGCGAACACACGCACAGATGCACATGCACTTTCGAGGTTACTGAGTTTATAAGCATGTAGACGATACCTGTCCATTGAAGTGAGCAGATGACCTAGAGCTGAATAGAATAATTAATAAAGGTAATTCAAATTTTTTGGTGGAATGCATTTACAACTGACAGTTAAAAGCTATGCTTGTGTGTGTGCATGTTTATTCACACACATGTGCATTAAGGGGGGCAGGAGAGAGAAGTGGCTTTCTTCAGAAAGTGAATAATGTCATCGTTGATTTAATTAGCAAATTCTAGATGTGCTGACAAAGGAAATTTTCTTGGGAGATGCACTGTGTTGTGTCAGTGGTCTAAATGAATAGGCTTAGCCGAGTTCCTGGTAATAACAGATGAACAACACAACTCACCAAACCTCAAACAGTGCATAAATCAATTTGCTGGGAATTAACCACTCGCTTTAAAATTAAGGGTTACTTGACAGGGTTTCAGTGATTAGGTTGTCAGGGACCTGTATTTCTAGCTGGGATTTATCTTTCATTGATATAAGTACATCCCCTTACAGGCAACTGAGTGAGTAGGGGTAGCAATCCAAAGCATCAGGCTAGTTAGGCAGCACGGTTTTATTCTTTGTAAGTAGTAGGCGGCATTTGGAGGTGGACAAAGGAGGGCAGAACAGGGACACTTATCAAAAAGAAAATGTGCTGGCTTTGTGAACTACTAATAATGCCCAAGATATTACTAGGAGAACTGTGAATGAGGGGAAGCATTTCAGAATCCCTGCACATCACATGGCCCTTCTGTGCAATAAGGAGCTTAACAGTTTGTTAAATGAGATGCCGAAAAATGTTCAATTATACAGAGAAATTAATGAAAAGCAGTAAGCCACTTGGAGGTCACTTCATCTTGTGAAAGTTGAACATTCGTCTAGTATACACAGCCAGGGCCACCATTTTTATGATTAAACTTATATTCCCATATACTTCAAACAATGGCAGATGGTAGACAGAGCAGTGAGATTAGGTACATATGGTAAATGGGGGGGCAGAGGGGTGTGGGACAGACAAAGGAAAGGATCATAAGCTCTGACGGGCAAACCAGAATGTAAAAGATCAATAAAATGTTCATAGAAATTGGCCCAGGAAATACCAGGTGTTATCTGTCAGGTCTATTTATTGCAGCATTCCTGTTTTATTTTACTTGGCCAGTGGGGAATGTCTATCCCCCTCACTTTCCTTTTACTGGTGATCTCTTTCACTGCTCAGTTACACTTCTTTTCAGACAGATTTTCTGATGGTTTCCCAGACAGCTTTGCAGGATGATTATCCAAGCCGTTCCAGTGATGTATTCCAGTTAGCATGGTCTCCTTTCGGGCTGCTTCACAGCTTGAATCCTCTTTATGGCAGTGGCTCCTAAGTTACCATTTCTTCTCTTTTGGATCTCGTCTTGGGAGGCCTGACAAAGGAAATCACATACATGCATCCTGCATTTGTTTCTGATGGAACCAGGAGTCTAAACTCAGGAATAAAATCTTAGTTGCTGCAAAAGAAAAGATGGTAAGCCCAAAGACAGTTAATGTAGGGTCTTTCAAAGCAGTAGGTCACCACTTGCCATTAACAAAAATGTAGCTGGCAGACACGTGCCCTCTTTGAGTCTTTCTTGTCCACCCCATCATGGAGAAATTTTTTTCTCTGCCCTAGTTTTATCTTTCTTCTATTGTCCTTCCTTTTGGTTCTTTGTCTTGGACAAACCAAATGTTTTCTGGACATTTAGGCTGGACTGAACATTCATCTATCTTGCTGTAGCTTCTCTAGGTTTGTCCATTCTTCCTCTGCAACTACTTTCTAATTTTCCCTATTGCTTCAATCTCATTGTGATGCCTATTTCATTCCCACCCCCTCCCCACGTGCTGTACAAGTTACTGCTTTATTTAGCATTTCCTGCTGCTTCTCTTTGATCACCTTCAAGAACTCAATAATTACTTCTAGGTTTTCTGGGCTCTGGATGTTGTACATGCCTTGATCTCTAACTTCTCCCCTTTCATTTGCAGTAACTCATTCTTAGCTGAGTTGCAGGCGCTCGTTTGCAGTCCCTAGTTTACCTTCATTTGAACTCAGAGTCCCAGAGCTCCCAGATCAAGCTGGCTACACAGGCAGCTTAGGCAAACCTCAAAGCAGCCAGACATTCAAAAACATATCTCTGTTGTGCATTTAACCCTCCCAAATGCATGACTGTACTCAGTGATAGTCTTCATTGTGGTGACTCCTACCTAGATCCTTTGAAAAGCACCTAAAGTACCAGAAGTTTGAAATGTGTGTTCCTGTGGGTACCAAAGCCTATCCTGAATATTGTTCAGTGGTGTTCATCTGATTGATAGATTCTCATTCTTCTCATAGCTTCTGTATAAATAAATTTTCCTTTGCTGAGCAGGGAGAAATCTACCAGCAGCATGAATGAAGTAGTGGCTACTACAATGGAAGTGCTAAAATCTCCTCCTGGTGAAGTCTGTTGGCACAATCAGGGTCATAAAATCACAACCTTTAAAATCATCCTGAGAACGGATACATTCTGTACTGCTTTCTGTCCTCGTTATGGTCTCTGTCACAAGAACAAGTTATCCCTGAATCTCAGTGTCTGAGATGCTGTCTTCTCATTTTCATCAAATAATCCCTGTTCTTGTGACAAAAGATTGTAAGTAACAGGAACAAAAATGGCCCCAAATGAAGCCATTCTCATGACAAAGACTGTAATGAGAACAGAAAATGGCACAAAATCAATTCATTCTCATGACAACCTTAAGATTGTAATGAGGACAAGAAAAACAGTCTGAAATTTATCAATTCTTGTGACAACCCTGAGACAGTAATGAAAGCAGCAAATGGTATGAAATTGGTCCACTCTCGTGATAGACACTGAAACAAAACCAGAAAATAGCAACACGTTTATCCATCCTTTTGACAACCCTGCAAGTGGAACAAGAACAGAAAAGGTTAGGAAAATTAACCCATTCCTGTCACAATCAATCTGATAAGTGTAATAAGCAATTGTCCTTTCCAAATGGCATAATTCAGCTGTTTGAGCACTGGCTTCATACTAAACTGAAGGAGTAATTAAGTTTCAGAGTATCTTTGAACATAGCTCACATTTGATTTTGGTATAAAGTAGCAGAAACTTATGGCAAATGAGAAGGCATGTGAAGTGAGTCCACAAGCACTGGTTAGAGAAGCTCTGCCTCTCCTGGATGCCTGCTGCCAGTGCTGGTTTTTACCAGCATCGTTTTATTAATTTAATTTCTTTGTGTGTATTCCTGGCATTCACAGACATCATTCAGTTAGTGATGAGGTCCTTTTCAAGTCCCTTCTTTGGTAAGCCTGTGAAACAATAGCCATCCATTGCCATCCCTCTGCAATCACAGATGAGCTGATGACATGTGGATGACATGTGGATGATATCACACTTACTCACACATTTTTTGTATAAAACATCAGTCAGGAGTGTGGGTGAAAACTTAAGGAATACGGGTATTAGTGGGTAAAAGGTGATCTTGCTGAAGCAACTGGGTAGCAGAAAATTATCAGAAATTGGAAAAAAAAAACAACAAGAAGCAAGGCAGAATTAACAAACAATTAGAAAGCAGAAGGGTAAGGGCAGACGGGAATGGGCAAAAGTTACCACTGGGATGAACTCAAATATGAAAACAGGTATGTGTATGAAATGAAGGAGGAGAAAGCAGTAAGGAAAGCAGAGTAGCCTGTGGATTGCCAGCTTGTGCAAACAGAAGGAAAAATGCTGAGCAGGAGGAGACTGATGCACTCAGCTGCAAATGGCCACCACAGGGAAAGAAGCAATGAGCAGCTCTGTAGTTTCTAGACTGCAAGCTAAAAAGCAATTCCTCATTGTGTGCAAGAAATCTGATTTGAGGAGGGGAGAAGAGGAAAAAAAAGACAGACCTCTCTCTCTTTGTCTTTTCCCAGCTTTCCTTTCTACCTGCAGCTAACTGTGAGTGCAAATGATATCATTAAGTTATCTAGCTATCTGACTGCACCCACAAGTCAGTGCCTGAAAGGCTAAATCCTATCATTTGCACCCAGGGTTAATACACTGGAGTGAATTGTGGGTGCCGAGTAGATTCCCTCAGAATTGGAGGCTGAGCTGAGGCCAATATAAAAATATGTCCCAAGCGTTTAGCTGGCACTCTTCCGCCACTTGGATGACATCTGACCTTTGCTTCTGTGCACGTGTGTTTTTGAGCTGCCCAAGCAGAGAGGAAATCATTTTGAAGTCTCCTGCTATGAAAGTCAGTATCTCCCTGAGTGGACTGACTGTCCTCTGAAAAAGTGTAAATGCTTAACCTCAGTCAAGCAGGCTCAAAGGGCAACATACTGCATTGCTGGAGGAGGAACAGAGGGGGAGAAAGTGTCAGCATGTACATATGGGAGCTATTCCCTGGCTTCCTCCTGGGCTTTTGCTACCTTTTGCATTCACTCCTCAGATTTACAGTCTATTGGCACCTGCCTACACTACGTAAAGTGCTCCCCCCAACATGCAAAGGCATGGATTTCATTAGGCTGAGTTTTAAAATAAAAAACAAGTCTCCACATTAAAAGAGGCCTATCTCTTTAAAAAAAATCCTAAAAAGAAATCAGTTGTGAGAGTCACTGTTGCCCCAGTGCCAGCTTTATGCCTTCGACTAATGTGCTTCTCCAGGAACAGTCTTTAAATGAGAAGTTACGGCTGCTTTTCTGATTGAAACAAACTAGTGTTGATTGCTGATCAGCCATCTGTAAAGGAGGGCATCTCAGGAAGGATATGAGCTAATGAAAAAATGGACCTGATTTGAAAGTGTGATGTGCTTCATGCCACAGGCCAGTCTGAGTGGCATGAGATTATATCAGTGCAAGTGAGAGGTAGATTGAGAATAAGTAACTTCTGTCTTAAAGATTAAATGGCAAATTTGCTATTAAATGTGAAAGACATAAAATGGAATTAACGCTTTGAGGGTGTTAGCTGTGGTTATATACACTCTGCAAATGGCACTTCCATCCTGTCACTTCCATTGTCAGACTGCACACTCTTCTCATTGTGGCTCAATTAATACTCATTCAGAAGTATCAATTAAAGAAATGAGAAATGAAGTGTTGACCCTTAACAGCCACCCACACATCACCCACTTCACAAGCACATTTCGTGTGGCATTACTTCTCCAAATGACCTTTGCAACTGGTAAAATAATATTGATGAAATCATTAGGTTTCTTGGTAACCAATTGATAATTTTCATCTTGGTTGCTTGGTGCTGACGACATTACCCTTGCTGTAACTAACAGACAAATGCTGCCGTGGAAGCACATGGGGCTTTGCTGGCCATTCCTGAATTTTATGCCCTGAATTTCCAGAAATCTTCAGTGCTCAGTAAAATTAAGCAGGCCTATCAAATGAAAAAAAAATGTTGCAAAGGTAGCTGTTGCTGTGCTATTGCATAAGGTGCCCTGCACTGTGCTTCATTATATGTTGTCTCATAATTATATTGCATCTAGCTATACGCTCTTGCTTTGTGACATGATATGAAGTGACTTAAGTAAAGACTAAGTCAAAATTATGGATCTGGATCCAATCTGGGACCTTAAACTGAATAGCCAAAGTTGGGAAAGGATAGGATTTAGATTTTTTTTTTTACTTGGGACTGAGGCCAAATATAAACTTGGCTGTGATAGCTCATTAATTTTGAAGCACCCCAAAATCTAAAGATATCTAAATTCAAAGTGGTAGGGTCAAATACACCTCTAAATGTGAGTACTGAAATACAGATGAACTGAAAGAGTTGAGTGGCGCATTTGTATTTTTCAGTTCTCTTTCTACCCTTAATTTCTTTCCTTTCTTTTTGTCAACTGATTCAACCTTTTCCTGAAATTCCAGCTCATTCAAATCCCTGGGATAGCTGCGGATGGAGATTACTTTTGCTATACAACTGCCTTGCATAGCCAGATCTTTAGTCATTTGATTCTTTTTTTAATTTCCCTGAATGCTTTTGATTGTGTGGGTGTTGCTGTACACGCCAGTATGCTTTGTGTCACTTCTTTTCACTGCTTTGCCATTTATGCTTCATACCAATTCCTTTCATTGTAGTGCAACATTAAATATTTTCCTGTAGATCTTAAACTCATCAAGCACATTGTTGGGGTTATTTTTTGTTGCTTTGTGTTTGTTGTTTGTTGGTTGTTTTTTTTTTTAAATTTAGTACACATCAAATGAGAAGACTGTAATTCTGGCTTCGTTCTACCTCACTAGCTGGAAAGTCTTTTGTGACCTTTGCTGTTCTGCTCACTGGCCATCAGTTTTGCTACAAGATAGTCTTGCTAAGCCTCCAGTCAAGCCTAAGTTAAAAGGCCAATGCATATATGCCACATTTTGTCATTATGCATATCACCACCAAGGCAGACTATCGTAGTTTTCAAACAGTAATGCTTGCAAGTCAAGATTGTCAAAGCTGCTTAAGGGATTCAGATACCCCATTGCCATGAAGCTAAGTGGGGCTGTTTTAAGATTCTCAGTGATAGTGTATACTCTAGGGAATGCATGAGAAAAACATTATGCGTGTAATACATGCTTTCCAATGCAGATGCCTTGATGGAGGGACCCTGCACAGAGGCAGTCAGATGAAAATGCAGAGGCTTAACCGTATCCTGTCAAAAGAAATCACACATGGTTATGGGCTGGATTTTCAAACTCTGTTTATTTTGGTAACACTCAGTTTTTCAGTCCAACGCAGCTGAGATGGAAAACTATAGACTGCAGTGATATCAATGGCTGAAGTTAAGGTTGCTAAACATGATCGATGAAAAGACTCTCTTGTCAGCTGTTTGGACCTCATCAAGACTAAACCATTTATGTGGTGATTTCCATGTTGAGAACCGGCTTACTTCAATCCTTGGTGCTAGGAAGAGAGAAAATGAAAAGAAATTAACAAAGGTAAATAAAAGAATTTAAAATTGGGGAAAATCAACAAATAAGCCCAAGAGCAATGATGTCTACATTACTCTATGGCTGAGAACTCAAAAGGAGAATATCACAAAATGCCAGGCACTGTGTTCCCAGACTTAATCACCACCCTAGTTCCTAATATGCATAGCACTGTTTTTATGATGTCATTACTTTTCATTTTAGGATCCATGTCTGGTTCATTGCTAAGGACATCCTGTGCTCTGATGATGTATCAGAACAACGTGGTGGCTGTAGGCGGACATCCTGCTTGTTTATGTGTTGTGGAATGAAAAGATGTCTTGTGCCTGGGACAAGGAAAGTGGGGGAAGAAAAGGGTTGTCTGTAGGGCTCTGTCAAAGGTGGGCATCATGCAGAGTAACTGGATTCTACCGTGGCTTTATGTCCTGAGTTTTTATGTGATGACAGGCAAGTTGCTCAAAAAAAGGTCTTCCACAGGGAGTCTGATTTTCTGGGATCATAGTTCTGGTGGTAAATGCTGCAGACTTCCCACAGCCATGCATGAGGTCAAGACGAACTCTAGTCTGAACAGAGAGTACCGTGAACATACAAAATGTTCTAAAAATCAGACTGTAAATTTTTGAGTTGGGAATCCCAAATTAACTTAGACATTTGAGCATAATTCTACTAGTCTCTGAGTTTTTATCCATGTAAACCAGAGAAAATGATTTCACATTTCTTCACGTTAGTATCAAGAAGGTAAATGATGGCAAAAAATATAAACAACTGTTATAACACTCCCACAAGCAGAAGGGGAGAAGAAAGCAATAGTTTATTATCCAGTGCAGAGCCAGACAGTGAATGAAACCACACACTGGATGATGAGGATAAAATACTGAAAATTAGCCCTGTTTCATGAGCCCTGTTCTTCTTCATTGATGAGGAAGATAAAGAAAAATAAGACATGATTAGTAAGACATGATTAATACATGAGACATATATAAAACATAATTAAGGACTGTGCTGTGGCACATAGGCAGATAGAAACCAAAGTTTGCTGCTGACCCTAATACTGATTTCTTATCTTTTGCTCATTTTCTGTTGAACCTTAATATTTTTTATGTGCTTCTTAATTAAAAAATATGTGATTACAGATACTTGCAGATATACCTAGATACTCATACCTAATATACAGTTAGATTTCATTTACATTGCATGGTTTTGTAGGTGCTGAAGGGAAACTTCCATCTGATGAAAAAAATGACCTGTTGGGTTTAGCATCTTACATAATTACATACTTACTGTGTGCATAATGACTCAAGGACAAAATTTAGAGGTACTCATCAGTAGAAAATGGCATCTGTAGAGAAAGGAAAATTAAAGAATAGTCTTTAGTAATTTGAAAAACATTTTTTTAACCCACATTTTTTAGTTTCTGTTGGTACCGTTGCATGGCTCTTCATAACCACTGGTATTGGCTGTTACTGGAATGAAGCAGGGAAAGGTAGGCTGATAGATGGATGTAGCTGCATTACAGACATTTTCCATAGTCACCCCACTGAGGATGAAAGCATAAAAGAATGTGAAGGTGAAACTTAAAATGTGTATGGATGTTCCTTTTATCCAGGAAAGGACAACTAACAGAGCAGTTGGAGCACAGTATTTTCTTTGTGGGCGCTCCATCAGGCTTATAATGACACATCTTGGAATAGGAGAGTCACAGTGGACTCCCTTGCTTAACTATCGTCATCACTTACCATTTGCAAAATGGAAGGCTTTCTGATCCTGTGTCGGTGTGCGTGACTCAAGCTTGGTGACTCACAGAGAACAGGCGCTCCTTTAAAGCAGTTTCGGCTGGTACTCAAGCCCCTGTGCACCATGTGGTGCACAAAGTTGAACTGAAGCAGCTAGTTGTGTGTTCCCCTCTGCCCTGCATCTTGCCCCTCACCCTCAGTTTTGTGGCAAGAGCTGCACTGCAAGAGACTGCTCTGGCTGACCGGGAATTTAGGAATTACTCAATAATGTTAATTGATGGGCTGATTGCTCCAAGCCCATTTCTCTTTGATTTTGAATTTCTTCCAAACATGATCTGCAAAGGGAACATTTCCAGTATAAATACTGGGTTTATTTGCCTCATGGTAGGAGATAGCACTCCTGTGAGACCTCAGAAGTTTGAAAATGATTATTCAGGCTGCTCAGTTTACAAATCCAACTGGGTTTTTCTACAGCAAGGCTTACTCAGTCTGTGGAGGAGACACCTGTCTCTTATCTCTTCCATCCTTTATAAAAGTGCTAGGTTTAACTGTTCCCAGAGCAAAAAGTCATGAGCAAATGGATCAGTTCAGGGAATACACAAGTCAAATTGTCTCACTGGTAGAGTATTTGAAATTTGGACTGATTGCCAGCATGTAAAGCAAGATCTGCATGTGGGTGCAAGGAGAAGACATATGAATTTAACAAAGAGGGATTTAGTTGATCTCTTCTAGGGCTGAATTATTTAGATTTGACATATTAAGAAAGGGTTGTCCTTATGTCTTACCTACATTATATTACTAGTTTTGTTGGGTGATGAGTATTTTTTGGGATAACAGGATGAATACCTAACTCTCTGGGATTACTCACTAATGGTCAAGTCGCATGCTTCATGAGATATATACTGTTAAATGCCTGAAACTACTTAGTTTCCCTAATAAGGGAACCTACTCCTAACCCTTTTGGAGGACCTGGGCCTGGACTCAAATACCAGTAATTTGTATGTCACTGACTGTTGAAGAAATCTCTTCCCCTCTTATTTATATTAACGCACAAGATATTTGCACCTAGATAAACTTGCTCTCACTCCTCCAGTTATGAAGGTCTGTTAACCAAAGAGGGTGTAAGAATGGGCTGAGAACTAAGAAAAAAGAAAATCATCAAAGTAATTGTTGGGATAAAACTTTGAATTCTCTTTGCTGTGTTTACATTCCTGTTTGCACTCTCCATGAATATTGTAATAAAAGAATGCCCTCATAAACAAGAGCGTTTGTGGGAACAGCATTTTCAAATGGAGAATGGGTATGTCTGCAAAGAGCACATACAAAACTCGTAAATGGGAGTACCCTACCCAACACTTATCAGCCAACCTGGAAGCAGAAATGAGGCCATGTGATTTGTTTGTTCAGACAAAACTAGCCCAGGCAGCTAGAAACTGGTGGTGAAGAAGCTGCAGAACAAGAAATATTAGTATAAATTATTCGTTGTGATTTTTTTGAATAATGAACAAATCTGAGAAAAAAATGACCCGTTCACACACAATCCACATGGAGAAAAAAGCAGCTAAAATTGATAAAATTCTTTGTTACAAATTATTTGCTCTGCACGGGGTGTTGGCATAACAGACTCTGAAGCCTGACAGTGCTGGAATAATTAAAATATTAAAATGGCTCCATTTTAATCTTTGATCACATATTTAGATCTCATTGCAGAAATGTCATGTTTACTCATGACTCATAATGAAGAAATGTAGAAATGTCATTATTAGAAACCCTGTTTTTACTGCATCACGTAGCAAAATTTGCAGGGAAACGCTTACATTTCCTTTTTCATTTTGCAAGCATTTGTTTCCCAGAGGAGATGAGGCCCACATTTTTAAAACCAGAGGACCTCCTTATACAGGAAATCTGAGCCACCAGATGGCTTTCTCTTTCCTGCCACCCACCACCCAATATTTGGGATGGCTCCAAACTTGCTGCCAGATTCCTACTTCTCCCCTCTTGCTCTAGAAGCCTGGCTCCCAATTTTATTGCACCCAGAAACTATTTATGATCAGCTTTGTAGCATATATTGAGAAAGAAAGGATGAAAAACTTACCGCATCAGACCAGTCTTCTGTTGGTAAAGATAAAAACTACCTTCTTCAGCTCATTTTGGCTACCTTGAGGAATAAGATCAGATGCAGTCAGTTCAATACAAGTGGAACCAAGGACCTGCTGCAATTAACGCAATCCCTGCACTGGTGGTAGCAGTGGCACCACTTTCCATTTGGAGCGGTGTAGCTGAGAAAAGCATAGTGATGAGATCAGGATAAAGGAGGCCATGACTATTTGCTTCAAATCCCCAAAACAGCTGTAAGGAAGATAAGTTATTCCCTCTGCTGAAAGTCCTGCAGAGTTCCTTTGATATTTCACTGGTCTAGTGGAATTGAAAGAGCACTGCCCAGGATAAGAAAAACCTAAAGAAACCACGATATCAGGAACAAAGAGGAGAAAAAAGTAAATAACTGAAATGAGGCATGCTCAGGAGAAAGGAAGAAGCAGGTGTTTGTTTACCAGCACATCTGTTCAGAAAATGCTCCTTTAAATCCGGATTAAATATACAATTTTGAAGCCTGAACTTTCTGGGTAATTGAAGATTTTTACTGCATGTCTTTCAGAGATAAGATAAAACAGACAAATTAAAAAAATCTTTAGTTTCAGATGGAGGGTAATACAATTTTTTTTCTAGTGTTTTCTATTTCACAGCTGGATTTTTGCACAAGGAAATGCCTCACAGTTTGGGACTGCTCATAGTGGCAAACTAAAAAGCTGAAAGGTGGAAGAGCAAAAGTCTGATCCTGTAAAGATGTGGCTGAGGGGATCTGATAGAAATACCTGGAAGTCACTCATTGTGGAGAGAATAAGGAAGCACAAGCTCAGTCACCCTGCTGTCAGATATTTTTTGGTTCTGATGTTTTTTAAATGAACTTTTTTAAATGAAGTTTCCCAAGGGATCACCCAATGAAGAAGCACCTTGTGATGAACTGTCACATTTTTCATTATAGAACTAAAATGAATCCATGAAACTGAGTCTTAGAAAGTTTTTAACTAGCCAGGGATACCAATCATTGTGAGCTTTGAAAGAAAAGAAACTCCTAAGCATCTCACTACTGTTTAATCCTACACTGGCTGAATTTTACTTTATTTTCAACCTATCTTGGTGGGAACTAGCCCTATGTATCTACCAGGCCCTGTGTTTCCTCAGCGGCTTCTCTTTCTGACTTCCCAAAAGAAAGTAAAAGCATCTTTTTGCTCTGTACTTATGCAGAGTAGTTTTGAAGCAATTGCAACAAAACAAATAGTTTTAAATCTGCAACAAGTTTTTCCAGCAAATTTTGGTTTTCTGTGTTGGTGAGGATTTTGTGTGATGATTCTTGATACTGTGAAATCAGTCACTGGCATTATTGATTAATGTTCTTTAATTATTGAGGAAGGTGAAATTATATTAACTGGAGAGTGACTGTTGAGCTTCTAGTATCGTCATTATATATCCACTGGGTTCTCAAAGTAGACTTAGATTAGTTATTATTATTATTGTTATTTACAGGGAGCCTGGCTAGCACACCATATGACAGTGAAAAGTTCCAATTTCTATTATGGTTGGCAAAAGGCAGTTCTTTTTTATGATAATAATTCACATAAGTGCCCTGGCTGAAAAGCGATTTTTTTTTTTTGCCTTTTATAAAGCTGGCAAAACATCAAGTTTTGCTACTTTTGCCTTCTGCAAAGAAATTGTCCTCATAGCTCCACTCAATGATAATTTGTGGCTCCTTACCAGAAAGCTAGATCTGTGTCACTTGTACAAAGGTCAGTGAATTCCAGCTCTAAAACATCTCCAGGAATACAAGTCTGGCATGGGAGAAGGTATTATACCAGATCCCATTCTATTACAGTTCATTACTACAGTTTATTCAAAGACGGATGTGATGCAAACAGTAAAAGTAGTTTACTTCTTCATTGGCTCACTTTTCCTTATTGCTCTTTTCCTTGGTTTAAAGCAATCGGTGACCCATCACTTTAGGACATGTGCAAAACCTGTTACTTTGATGCTATACTTGATACATAGAATAGAATCATAGAATCATAGAATAGTTAGGGTTGGAAAGGACCTTAAGATCATCTAGTTCCAACCACCCCGCCATGGGCAGGGACACCTCACACTAAACCATCTCCCCCAAAGCTTTGTCCAACCTGGCCTTGAACACCACCAGGGATGGAGCATTCACTGCCTCCCTGGGCAACCTATTCCAGTGCCTCACCACCCTAACAGGAAAGAATTTCTTCCTTATATCCAATCTAAACTTCCCCTGTTTAAGTTTTAACCCATTACCCCTTGTCCTGTCACTACAGTCCCTAATGAAGAGTCCATCCCCAGCATCCCTATAGGCCCCCTTCAGATACTGGAAGGCTTCTTCTTCTCCAGGCTGAGCAGCCTTCTCTTCTCCAGGCTGAACAGCCTCAACTTTCTCAGCCTATCTTTATACGGGAGGTGCTCCAGTCCCCTGATCATCCTCGTGCCCTCCTCTGGACTTGTTCCAACAGTTCCGTGCCCTTTTTATGTTGAGAACACCAGAACTGCACACAACACTCCAAGTGAGGTCTCACAAGAGCAGAATAAAGGGGCAGGATCACTTCCTTCAACCTGCTGATCACGCTCCTTTTGATGCAGCCCAGGATACAGTTGGCTTTCTGGGCTGCAAGCGCACACTGAAGCTGGCTCATGTTCATTTTCTCATCGACCAGGACCCCCAAGTCCTTCTCCATAAGGCTGCTTTGAATCTCTTCTCTGCCTATCCTGTAGCTGTGTCTATGATTGCTAATCTTGCTTAGAGAAAAGTTTCGCAATGATATTTGCCAGTTTGCTGCATAAAAGGAAAGCTGTCCACGTGTCTACTCTTCTGGAGATGTAGAAATAGCAAGAGGAATGTTAAATATATTTTTCAGATGAAAATGCTTTTAACAGCCCCCAATTCTGATTAAGTGACATATTTACTATTACTATTAGAAGAGCTTTTTAAAGTGACTGTAGCTAGTTTCATGAGCACATTGATTCTCTGCTAGTACTGACCCTGTCTGGTAACACTTTAGTTTACCATTATTATTTACATTAGGAAATGGTTAATTATAACAGAATTCCTGGGGAAGTGCATAAGACAAGTCATACCAACGCCAAATGAGTGCTTTAATGATTGGTGTTATCACAGTGAATACCAAATGATTTCATAATGACTGGGGAGGTAATATATAATGGAAAGAATTGCTCCCTATTTGATATACTCACCACAGAATAGGACTCACTCTTGGGCATCATTCAGAAACTGCAACATAGCCTGGAGGCCTTTCTTCCAGTCCCGCAAGAAGCTTGAACTGAAACTCAGTCCACACCCTTGCGGAGCAAGACATGTGCTGGAATTTATTTTTTATTGCCCATTGTTATGAATTGCTGCTGTAGCCCAAAGCGTTATAGCTCTTACTCAGTGTTGTAGAGAGTCTACACTTCATAACTTCCTTTGGGCCACTGAATTTGCATCAATACTCAACCAATAAAAAAAAAGAAATATTTTTACCACAAGGGGCTGAATAAATGTGTTTCTGGGCCCAGGTTTCTATTAATGCTAGTTACCACAGCATTTCTACTCTAGTCTGAGGTGTTTTTTTTGTAGGACATTCATCATCATAGCATCTATGGACCAGGCTGATAAGCTCGTGCATGATATCTGTCATGTGTTTCTTCTCTTTTTTGGTAACTTTGCTTTTGCCAACCCACCACAGAATGAACTCCATTGCTGAGAATCAGAACAGATCTTTGGGGAGTTAAGCACCTGTTTTAATCAGTGATAGAGTAGATAAGATTTGTTGACTGACAGTTGATGCCCATGTAGAACATGTCCATGCAGAACTAAAGCTGATACTTTTGTTTTATGTGGAAGGTTTGCTTACTCTTGGGAAAAAAAAAAAGAGTTTTCCATTTGACCTGATAAAAATAGAAGTTTAGAATACTTCTGTCTAATTATCCAAGTAAAACGGCAGCTCCTATTCCAGTATATTTGGAATAATAAATAGAGCAGGTGAGAAACCAAATCCACAGCCCTCTGCAATCATTTAGAGACTGTTCCTTGGATGAAGCTCTATGTGAAGGACGAAGTGCCGCACAGCATACCCAGGAATTCATTGTTTTAGGAGAAAGGCCAAACACTAGTAGGCACTGATAAGTGAAGTGGCCTGTAGCACAGTGGTGAGTGTCCCTGGCACCGAATGTCTTGGCAGCTAAGACTATACATTTGCCAATTTTGCATTCAAAGAGTGGATTGACAAAATAATCTGATGGGTCCCTTCTCTCTTTAATTTCTGTGATTTAAGAGGAGGAGTCTGTGTTTAGTAACCAGTGGGCTCCAGCTCCACAGGAATAAAGACATTAAATGCAATGTTTCTGATAACTACAAATTACCCCGTGACTACTGTAGCGCCTGGGACATTCTGGCGACCCACCGTGAGAGCTAATGAAGATGCCCTTTTATAAAGCACAGGATTCCTGGCAGTTATTTTTAATGGGTCATGCTGTGTTAGAAAATCATGCCTGCAAGATTCCCTGGAGTGGCAGTTGGGATGATATTACTTTCAATGAATCACAGCAGCCACCATAAGGGCAGGGCAGTATCTATGGCAGCAGCACCGAGCAATGGCGCAGCATCAAATGAACGGCTCAGCTGGTGACATCTGGCCCCTCTGATCATAACAAATCTGTATTGCGCAGTACTCCAAAGAGTCCATCCTTCAAGATGATATGTTAAAATGAGGTGTCTTTTTCTGTTTTTCTTGGGTGGCTATTCCGGCAGGCATGAGAGATCCTATTAAAAAATGTGGGAAGTAATGGATGAAAGTCAGGCTTTGAGGCTCAGCTCTCTCCTTGGTAAACAATTACTTTGCACCTTATCACGCTGCATTTGGTTATGAAAGAAAGGCATTACCTCTGGGAGATGCTCAGAGTAGGAAAAAAGATGCCTCTGTGGGCGTGAAGGCCCTGAGAAGTGTAGGTAGACACCAAACAGGGTTTTTGGTGACTTTCAGCTTTCTCTCTCAAGGCTAGCATTTTGCAAAGGAAAATAAGTTAATGTTGGCCATTGCTTTCAAAACATGAAATATCATTGCTAGTTTCCTGCTTCAGTGGTCACTTCATTGTATCAGGGAGCATAACTTTTTTTCATATGTTTGCACAGTGCCGTCCATGAGAGGGAATTTTCTAGGTGGCACTCAGGCATTGTGAAGGCAAGAGGTGGAACAGTCTGTGACAAATAATGAGAGTGAAATGCCAGCCTTTGAAAGGTCTTTGCTTTCCCTAAACCAAGCACTTTAAAAAGCCATCTGCTTACTTGAAATGGCTGCAACACATGGTGCTCTTCCCCAATCCAATATGTGCTGCAAATTGTAGGCACATGGATCCAGTCAAGGACACAGTGTCTGCCTTATCTTTGGATCTCCTTGCTGTTGTCAGTAGGAGTCTCATCCTTAAACTTAGCTCTTGTGTGTGTTAATTATTTCCTTTTCATGTCCAGCTGGCAGAGTGCTTCAACACCTTAAGTTGCTCAATTTGATCTTTGTGCTCAGGAGCAAGGTAATTAAGCAGGCTACAATTTAAGGAAACGTATTTGCTTTGACTTGTTGCAAGTCTTCAGACAGCACTCCATCCTAAATCATTTGATAATGTAAGATTCTCTGTGCAGTTTCCCACTTGACTGAGGGTTAGTTCAACAGGTCACAGAATCAGTAATTGATTCTCAGTGTGTCTCTGTTGGTTTTATTACAATAATGAGGACCATCTTTTTTCATCTCTGCTAATACGTTACCAAAACCATCAGCTTCTCAGTTTGGTGTCAGGATGAGTTTGACAGGCTGTTAGCAACTATATGATGTACAGAACATCACAGAGATGTCTCAAACTGTGTTGCTGTGTAGCTTAGGGAGCCTTGGGTGGTCATGAAATAAGTGAAAGTACTTCCAAGAAAAAGTTACACCAACAACTGAAAATATTCCTACAGTTTTGATGTCCTAATGAAGAAGTTCTTTATGCCAGCTTGGATTCTTGATCAATGAAGAATGCTATGTTTCACAGGAACGTATGACATTGCAAGGCAGGTACACTGGATTTACCACCGATTAAAAACTCCTGGAAAACAAGTTCCCTCATCTCCTAAGGTTCCATTTTTTCTTTTTCTTTTTTTTTTTTTTTCCCTAGGATGTGCTTTATAGTTAAGCTGTGTGTACCTTGAAAGACCTGTTAACTTTTCAGATTGAAAACAGCAAACAAATAATGAGATGAAAGTTAGGAAGGCAGCTCTATAGGGTTGCCTCTACTTCTTAACTTTCCAATTTGTCTGCAACACCCCCTAATTTTCAGATTAAAAAAGGAAAAATAGCCATCTGCCTTTCGAGGTGAAACTACCCACATCAATGCTCAGTCTGGGTTTATGTGACCTACAGATTTTGGCTTTGAGTCCTCAAGTTATGTTCATGCTTTTGAGCTGTTTCAAGTCAAAGCTAGGATAACATAGATAAGGCAATGAAGTCTAAACAACTGCTGTAGTAATGTTGCTGAGAGGTCTGGTTTGCAAAACCAAGAAAAAGTAAGCCACCGTCATTTGAAAACAATGAAGCACAATGCTTATGTCTTATACATTAAAACAGTTTTTATGTACCTACTACTGTAATGGATTCAACAATGGATGGGTTCAACAATGAAATGGATGCAACAATGTAGTACTTTTATGGTCCATTTTATGACTAGGTAATTATATATTTTACCTATTCCAAATTAATTGCCGTTTTACTGTTCGTTGGTTTAAAGGAAAAAAGGTATTTACAAGTATGCTGAGAAAGATTCTCAACACAAATGCAAAACTTTTATCAGCAAGAGGAATGATGTGGAATCAAACTTTATTCTTCCTTCTTGCAGGAAAGTTTGAACTACTTTCCAGGGGTGTTTCTCTCTCAAAAACACTCTAGGCTTTCCTGTCACACACTATCCTTTGGAAAACAAATGATTAGCTCAGCTGTGCTCCCCACATCCCGCTCAGAGGCAAAGAATGTTAGTGAGGATATTGGGGTCTCACAGAGGCAGCAGTAGACAGAGTCAGATATTAACAGACAGACAGTGAGCCTCAGGTGTAGATGTGGGTCCCAAATTCAGCAGCACGCACATTGACTGTTAGAGTCAACAAGAATTACATGCTATATAATTAAGCATGTAAGTATGTGTTGAACTGAAGAGCTGGATCAAGTCCCAGAGCCATGAGAGGGGAAAGTATTTTACTGAAAATACCAAAAAGTGTTACTGAATGTTTAGCCTCTACATGAAACTCTGCTGCATGTGACCTGGGGTGAGTGAAGCACCAGTATTTTATCTATCTATCGGTGGCAGGAGCCTGACGTTTAGTCTTTTTCCCCAAAAAGGCAGCTTAGGTAAAAGGATACTCAAACACTTTTACATCCAGTCTAATATAACAAATAAACTGGATGAGAGGGAAATGGAAAATGGTGCCAGATTATGTCCTGTCAGTGGAGATTTAAATGGAAGGGGAGAATCACACTGGGTACTTCATGACCACAGATACCTAAACAAGAAAAAACTGATTATGTCTTCTGGGCTGTTTTCCTGCCATGTATGGATTGTTTCCCCCAGATGACTCTTTTACATTGTTTGCTACCCACATGTATCATGTAGATGGCTTTTACTGCTTTTGTTAAGAGATTAAGTTGCAACAGAGCTCTTACATATTTTTTCCACTCAAGTGTAAACAACATTCATTTTCTAAACATTATGGAAGTATTGAAAGCTAGTGAGAAGCTATGAAGATTACAAAAGAAAGAGAAAACCCACCTATGGCTTCAGGAAGGAGTCACATGCATTCCATACTCATGCTTTCCAGAGCAACTGCTGGTGATGCAGCACCACATTGTCATTGCTTTTGCAACTTCAACTCCATTTCATGATGCTTTGTTTTCTGTGACACTGTCTGACATGAAAAGACACAGTAATATCAACACAGGTTTCAAAATATTTCCCAATTTACTTCAAATAATTTATCTTATATCTGATACTCTTTTAAAGTTTTTCTCCTGGTCCCTTAAATCTGAAAGTAGGTTTTAGTAGGGAGCTGACAATTTCCTTATCGTTTTTGCCCACCTTCCTCTTACTTTGTTGATCACAACAACATTCAATTTCAATACAATTTTTCCTTATTAAAGAGAAAAAAAGCAATGCTATGTCTACCTTCAGTATTATGCATACAGGACTGGAAGTACAGTATTTAAATGATCCATGATACTTTTGATTTGCAGCTGCTTGCAGAGGCGAAAAAAAAGAAGAGACTATTTTAAGCTACTGAAGCAGTCACTCTTGGTGTTTCAGCTCACCATTATTCTCTTTCCTTCAGCAAAGTCTAGTCAGCCACCATTTCAAGAAAAGCAGTGCCAGCTTTGGGAAGAGCTATTCTCTGTTAAGTCCTAAGATTCAAGAGCGGTGGAAAACTTCACATTCTCCCTGCAGGAGAGCAAGGATTCAATGTAGGTGAAAATCTCTGGCAGGTGATTGTTGGAGCCCACAAGCTGTACCTTGTAAATAATTCACTTAGGCACAGAAAAATCTGCATATGAGAATGAAATGTCATTTATAGCTCATAGGATATTGGCTTGACTGAGAATAAGTTTCCAGTCCCTTCAACTCATTAAGTACCACTAAGGAAGAAGAAATATAGATGATGTAAAATAGATTCTGCTTTTGGCTTGTAACTAACAAAGAATAGTTAACAATAATCCAAATGAAAATTAAATTCTCTGGGAGAGAAGAAAGGGGACGTGGTGTTTCGCAAATCAGTCAGCTCAGTATAAATTTTACAGCTTCTTTATTATTAACTCCGCTAGAACCTTATCCTTCACATTCTTAGAATCATAGAACAGTTAGGGTTGGAAAGGACCTTAAGATCATCTAGTTTCAACCCCCCTACCATGGGCAGGGACACATCACACTAAACCATGTCACCCAAGGCTCTGTCCAACCTGGCCTTGGTAGGGTTGGACTTATAAGGAGGTATTAAGCTGGAGGTGAGGTGCTGGAAGCATTTTCTTTCATGCATTTTTGTGACTTGGAGTGGTTTGCTGACAGAAAAGATCATGTAGTCAGACAGAGCACCCCTCACTGAAATCCCGTGCTATCAGAGACAAGGTATTTTCATAACTGATCTAATCTCTTGCTTTTATACATTATTAGCATCATAAAACCCTGCTTGTAATACTCTGGTTTTCAGATGCTTTTAATTTTGCCGCACTTACGTAATTTACTTGAGGCATTTCATGCCCCATGATAAATACTGCTGGAAAACTGTTAACTAAAATCCTCAGGTGAATCAGGGGGCTCATGGAACAGAAACAGGGAAAAGGTGTTTTAACTTTGTTAAAAAATCTGGGTAAACTGCTACATCCTCTGCTACTTTCTCCCTCTATGTAGCAGCTCCATTTCTTCATTCTGTGTTCACTTTTTATATAGACAGGTAAGGAAATGGCTACTATTTGTTTTAATCTCCTTTGCAAGGTTTAACTCAGCTTAATTTTCCAGAAAACTTTCCTTTTTAGGGAGGATTCTCACTTTGTCCCTGTATTACCTGCCTGAAGAAATATCTTGCTTTACTGCTTAGACCCTTTCCTTGTTCTTCAAGAACAAGTCCTGGCTTCATTCTAAATAACACAGTTTGAGGTGGTTGTTTGTTCAGTGAAGTCTGGAGGCTTTCCTTGCAATCTCTTTCTTTCACTTGCAGTCTGTGGGCTCTGCTATTCAGGTGAGTTCCTTAAGTGGCTTCATTAATCTCTGAGCACTTGCATTTTCCTACTGAAGATATCTGACAGACAGCTCACTTGGAGTGTCTTTCCTAATGAAAACATCCTTGATCTGACAATGCTCTTGGTGCTGAAGATAGGCAGCAATTCTTCACTTTCCTTTCTGGCCCCCAACCTACCCTATACTCCCTGGCATGCAGTTTACTCTTCCAGTTTCTAGATCACCTCTGGAAAGAGGTTTCCTGATTATCCTTTGCAGTCAGACAGACCTGCTTCTTTGTGTGAACTTCGTCTCTCTCTCTTCTTCCCAAGTGCAATTCTTTTCTAACTTCTTCTCACTCTTTATTGCATGCCATTCTTGCTCCTTTTTCTGCTCTGGTTCCTGGTTCCTGTCTCTCTTGTTTTACAGTACAAAACTTTATGCTTTCTTCCTTGGTTCCTTGGTGCCTCTTTTGTTTGTTTTTTTTTTTTTTTTTTGCTTGTTTGGAATTTGTCTTTTAAGAATTCTCTCAGGCAAAACTTCTTGCACCAATAGCTCCTTGTGGTGCACAAATAGTCAATGTACATGTTCGACGTGCTCTTTGTGCACCTGGCTGTTTTCACTTTCCCCTTGCACTGCCCAAGTTATTCTTAGAGTTGAACTTCTGATTTTAGAGAAGGAAAAGATTCCCCAACCCGCTCCAACCACCATCTCCCATGAAAAGCCCCTTCTTTTCTAATCCTTAGTTCCCCAGCTCCTCAGCTAAATTGTTGCCTCATTTTAAACCTTGTGTTTCAAGGAGCCAAGGTTGATAGCTGCTCATACATCATAGGGAGAGAGGTGTCTGTTAATAGGCAGAGTGTTAACTCCAAAAGCTTGCTCCAGTTATGAGTTGTTAGATCAGCTGTCTGTAGGCATGAGTAAGGTGAGATGTCCAGCTTTCATTGACACTACCAGTGTAAAGAAAATCAAAATAGAAGAAGTCAGGATCAGGATTACATCCACACTCTTTAAAGCCTTTTTATGATTAAAGGTCCAAAACAAGGACTGGGCACTTACTGATACTGTACTGAAACATTAGAGAGGTTGGTCCCTAATTTGGGTTGGAAATATATGACAGGTGAATAAATAAACAAATGGGCCAAGGTGGGGAGGAAGGAATCTGGATTTTCATCAGATGGCAACCCCATCGGCCCCAAGAGTCACAGGTATATGCTACCTAATACCAGAGCCAGAGAGAAACAATTTGTACATGGGGTAACAAATGGAGGGAGAACTAAAGAAAAAAAAAATCACAACACAATCCCACAGCTCTTTACTGGCAACAGGGAAAGAAGTAAGTAAATAAATCTAACCTTTCCTCAGTATCATCAAACCAGTACCCAGAAGCAAACCCCTCCGAATAAGGCTTATTAGGACAGCAGGAAGAGAAATGTGTCGACAATAGTCAAAGGGGTTCAAGAGAAGAAGAAAAGCATATTAAATACATTAAGAGAACAAAAATTACAGGAGCAAAAGTAGACTCATTAATAAATGATGGGGAAGATTAAATCAATTACGGCTTTAAAATGAGTAAACTACTGAAATACTATATAAAAATGTGTTAAACAAGAAAAATAAGGGAAGGAGAAATGGATAATTAAGGAGCAATAACGACTTTGTCAAAGCTATTGATGAAAAGCAGGTAAGAGAATACTTAAAACATCTGAATATACATACAGATCAGCAGGTGTGCATGCATTTCAGAGTGTTAAGGGAATTAGCTAATGAACTTACAGAAACACTGGCAATTACTTACAGAAAGTTACAGAGTGTGATGGGAAAGTACCAGTGGGCTGGGGGGAAGAAAGCAGATGAAATACTGAACTTCTAAAAGGTAGAAGGCAAAAAAAAACCCAAAGAATAAACCAATCCAGGCAGTAAGCATTCAGTGGTCCAATTTCTGTCCTTGATAAAGTAATGGGATGTATATTGAAATAGCAATTGACCCATAAGCACAATTAACAATAAGGTTTTCTACTGAATAAATCATGACAGACAAACCTTATTGCTTTTTCAGATCAAGTTATCAAAGTAGGCAAAAAAACTAAGAGGAAGGTAGTGCATCTGGACCCTTCTGAAGCACGTAGTTTCAGGCCCTCCTGAAATCATACTTGAAGTATGTATTAACATTGATGTGAATATCAGCATTGTCATGTAAACCAAGAGTGAAGTGAAGGACCATAAAATAAGGGAAATGGTAATTTGAGATGTTGAGTTGCTGGGGGCTTCTTCCAGTGGTGCTGCACAGAAGTGTGAGCTAGGTCTTGTTTTATTTAATATTTTATTTAATATTTATAATGTTGTGGGAAAGGGTGGAGGAGGACAAAGCGGAGAGTAGGGGACTGGGTTTCCACATGGTCAAAACTAAAGCAAAGCTGATAACCATAAATAATAATGATAAGCCTTGTAAATGAGAGGCTGGCTGGTGTTCTGTATGTGATTAAAAATAAATCAGCCAAACTTGGTGCAATTGTTCATACAGGGGGCTGCTGCATTCCAGCATTGATGCAGAACATGTGCCTAAATAGTATGAAGTGTTCAAAAAAGCAAAATAAGAAGTTATTTCAAAAATAGAAATGAAAATGATTCTTTCCAAAGATGTCAAATCATGTCAAATCATGGTGCTTTCTTATGGAATAAATAGATTAGGCCAATGCCATTTGGTTTCCTCAGAGTGCCTCTGACAAGCTCCAGCAAGAGTTTCCTTCTATATAGCACTGATGAGGCTGCATCAAAAGTACTGTGTACAGTTTGGGACATGTCAATCTCAGAACGCTGTCAAGAAGTTGGAGAAAGTCCAGAGAAGAGTAATCCAAATGATTAAGAGTCTCAGGGGATTCATTTATAAAGAAGATTAAGTGAACTGTATTTTGATTAGGAGTACACTTCAATGATGTATAAGTAACAGAAAGACATAAACACCAAGTAGGGAAGAGGATGATTTAGGATGGCCCCAGAGGTTTTGATGAGATGAATATCATAAGAGAATTTAGATAGGATATCAAGATACACTCCTTAGCTGTGAGGGATTTTGATTGTATATTTCTCCCTTTTTGATTAAGGAATGGGCTTCAGAAGAAACGGAGAACATTCTAGCTTCCAGAGTTGTCACATAGGATAGAATAAATGACTCCTCCAGCTGGATGGGAAGGATTTTGCAGTGATCTAGTGAGTCTCTGCACCTTTAATTCCATTCCTCTTAGCACAGAGGTGGGAGGCCATCATTCCCAGCAAGTTGGTCCCATGTGGTTTCCATTCCCCAAAGTACTCATCTGGCAGTGTTACCTTAACCCTGACTAATGAGTAGATCAGCCAGTAAAGGAACTCTCAGGAGTGACTGAATGGGTGAGGAGCTGCATTAGCTGATCACTACTGTTGTTCATTTCTTTATAGAAATGAAAGACAGTCTGCTGCTATTGTGTACATTTGCTGTCAGTGCTTGGCCATGATGGTAACTACAAAATCAGAAGGCAGCAAGGTACGAAATGACAAAAGCAAAAATCTGGAGCCGTACCTAATGAAAACACTGTAATAAGCCACTTTTCTCAGACTAGTGTCTGAGAAAATGCTTAATTTTACAGATTCAGAACTGAAAGTATACATTCAATTTTTGGGGAAAATATTCAGTTCCTATTGGGGGAAATAAGAGCTTTCCCATTGATCTGAGGTCAAAGCTTCAGTCATTTCTGCCACCATGTGTTCTACTGTACCTGGATGTGAGGTGGTAAATATTTCTGTAATGTACATCATATAACAACCCCTTAGGTTAAAATGCTGATAGCTGCCCTGTTTGTTTAAGATGAGATTAATCTCAGAAGATTGAACTGTGAACGAAAGTGTAATCTTAGATTTCTAGTGAGAACCATGTGCTTGGAGTTAACATCTATTTTTATCACCTATACTGGTAGCTGTGCAGACAGATGTCCTTGTAAGATTTAAAGATACACATTACAATCAAATATGGGAATATTTCCTAGTAGACTGTATCTCAAACATCTCCTTTCTTTTACTATTAGCCTAATTCCCATATCTGATCAGCTGTATATTGAAAAGCAGCCCTACTATTACTACCTTATGACTGCTTCATCAAGGAGGGAAGTGCTGTAAAATGGCTCTTTCTTGATGCATCTCCAGAAATGCAGAGCCCAGTTCAGCCCAGATGTTTCCTACACTTTGGGTAAGCTTAATCCTACCGCCTGCTAGGTCCCATGTCGCCGTGTGCAGCTCACTGGGACATGGGGAGGTATGTTGCTTTGGATACATAACCGTGATTGATTGGCAACACTGCTGACTGAGAGTGCAGGTGACTGCTTTCTGTCAGATGTCAGGAATAGTATAATAGTCCTTTTTTTGTTGTTGCTGTCCTGTCTTTATCTCACAGTTCCTAAAAGGGTCTCTTCTGTCTTATCCCTTCTTTGCTAATATGTGTAGACCATAGTTTCACTCAGAGAAAATTGTCACTTTTGCATTGAAGTCTGAGGCCTACTTTGTTAATATTAATAATTGTTCATTTGCAAGTGCTGAATGTTGTGGACTTCATAACTTATGGTTCTGTAATACGACCAATTTGCAGGTGTCAGGTACCGGGCAGCAGAAGATTGAAGAAAACAATGTATGTGCAGACAGTTTCAATCCTTAGTCCCTGAGATGGAAAATGATCAACTAAAAGGTTAGGCTGTGTTTGGACTGTGGGCAATATCCAGTACACGGGTATTACGCCAGCTCTTACTACAGTATGCCAACATCCTGCTTGCATGTGCTTCTTGCTGCTGGTGTTCAAAAACACATCCAGTCCCAAAGAAACTCTCTTCAGAAAAGATGCCTGGATATAGTACTATAAAAAGGATGTATATTCCAATTTAAAATATGCACAGATCATTCACCAAGGTAGCAACCATTCTTTTTCCCTTCCCCCAAGATAAGAGTGTAAATCACATCTTCTCAACAAGGCAGGTAGTGAGGATGACAAAATTCTTACATTCCTAAAGTGTTATTGGAAAAAAAATGTCACCTCCATGCATAATTGCATAACTTTACTACCTGTCATTTTCTATCAATCAAAAAAATGTTATACTTGAATTTGAGGACAAACATGTCTAATAAGATTTTAGATTGACAGCTGAACGACTGTACTCAACCTTATTTTAACTTTATTTTTTCTTGTTGTTCACTAGATCAACACAGAGCATATTATACCAAAGTTAAGGGAAACAAACACTCAGATATATTAATCCCTCATGCACACTTTGCTTCAAAAAAATAGGATTTCTTTCCCCATAGATTTTGTTAGTCAGCTCCCTTAAGTCTTGCCAGTGCTGCAGCAGGAGTCTAATGTTTCTTCCTTTGCATTTCCAGTGCAGTGTTGCCAGATTTTTTTCAATTACCAGACAAATGTGTCTGATGACATGTAATCAGTGCCAGTGCCCCCAGTGCAGCAGTGGCTTTTCCAGTGGCACCCCACTTGACCCCAACCCCTCCCTTCTCTTGGTGCAGAGCTCTGGCTTGATTGTCCTTTGAGTGGAACGTCTGGTTGCCCATGCAAACAAACGTCCACTGCCCTTATCCCAGCATTTAGCCACCCCTCCCTGGGCCCCATTGTTCAGGGTATGTAAGAGTCTTCAATTCTGCACATCAGGGATTCATTCTTCTTCATTGCTGGTAAGTAGAGGATCTCACTTGTTCTCCCTTTAGGTTACCCTGTGTTAAACAGCACAACCAAATTAAACTTTGGTTGGACACAACTCAACCTTTAGTGCATTAATTGTAGTTTGCTTCTGCTGAACTCTTTCCTAGCCATCACATGTGCTCCAAGGCAGTCTTTATAACGACATAGAGGGTACCAGAACTTCTTTAGTACAGATACACAGGGAGACAGAGGCAGACATCTAACCTTGGCCGTCTTCTGCAATTTCTTTTATCTCTGTGTGTGAAACCATGATTCCATCCTTCTGAATAAAGTACACTTGGATGAGAAGTTAGAGGGTGGGGAAGACTGGTTGCTTTTGGAGGAAAAATGTCCAGCTTCACAAAGAGTATGATTATTTCCCATCAGAAGATCTCAAGCAGTCACAGGTTAAACGTTGCATCCCTCCAGCTCTGTAGGGATGCCATGGTGACCTCTCCACACTCGCACTGTGAAAGCAGCTATTGCAAGAATGTCAGTTGTTTCCATGGGCATCTGGGTAAGCAATGATTAGGAGGGATGGACTCTACCCTGCTCCCAGTTGCCCAGCGTGTTGTGATGAAGCAGACACCTCAAGGTTGGGTACTGCAGAATATATGTTTGATGCACTTTGTTTCTCCCTTGCAGAAAGAGGCAAAGACCAGATGAGTCTGTTGTGCCTACAGTTGCAACTAGTGTTGTAAAAGCAGTAAGGATAGAGATTCCTAAAGTTGATTTTCATTTAGCTAATTGACACTGCAGAAAAGCTGACACTGAGGAAGCCTGTGCATGACTGTGAGAGACACAGGTCTTCCTGGAAGGCAAGGAACAAGCTCTTATCCCATGCCCTCCTCTGTGCTCAGTGTAGCCAGATGTAAGCTGGGCATGCCTCGACATGTGGAAATCACATCTCTGATTGTAGTGGAGGTCCCAGCAATTCCTGGTCTGTTTCTGAAGCAACGCAGTGTATATGTTGCTCACTGCTTGTGGCAAAGCCACAAATGAGTCTCCAGAGATTCCTCTTGGTCCAGTGTCAATAATGGAGTGATGTTTATCTTCCAGACTCTTTACTGCATCTCTTCTGGGTTCCTGAAATTGTTTGGCCTAACTTAATGACAAATGAGCAAGTATTTAAAAAAGCCTTCATATCTGCAAGAATAACTAAGGAGCCAGATGTCAAAATGCTATCAGCCAAAGTCACAATTAAGTGCAGCCCCCAGTTTCTATAGCAGGCACAATTAATTGCAGGCACAAAACTACAACTGCAAATGGGAGGTCATTAAAAAAAAAAAAGGAAGATTGAGGCGAGGCATTCTGAGCATTCATGCTATTATTTAAATTAACAACAAATAGAAATCTTTTTTGCTTTGCAGGATCTTTCACATTCAATCTTTAAAATCCCTTACAAACCACAGTGGCCTTGTGTCATAATATTCAGTGAAAGGGAAAATGCTAAGACTCATGAGAAAGTTTAAAATTGAATTAAACTTGTTTAGCCCTTATATTGCACATACTGCATAGGCCAGACCTTTTCCCAGTGAGGAGAGCAGTCTTCTGACAAATTTGGAAGATGACATGTATTTTCCTATTACTTCTCTACTAAGGATATTCATATTTCCAAGCATTTTATTTGGGTTCAAGGTACTGCCATAAAAGTGATCCATGGCAGCAGGTTTTCTAGCACCCTTTTGCTGGTGTAGCAGGTTTACAATGGTGTTGAGGAAGACCTGCAGGACCACATATCCCTGGAGGACGCCGTGTCCTGGATGGGCCCTCCAATATGCCTTTCCAAAAGCAATATCCTGCGTCCCCTGCAAACAGTGACGAGAAATCGCCTTTCTCAAAGGTGAAATGTTGTTAAGGTCTGCACACATAAGGAACAGACAGTCTTTGTGCAGCCAGAGGTGGAGGAATGGAAGGGGCTCTGCTTTCTTTCGGTGACATATGAAAACGTTCCATCAGCCATAGCTCCACCTCTCCATGGAAAATATTAGACGATGGGATTGTGCTGGCCAGATTTCTCTGCCTGTCAGGCTCCAGGATCAGAAGCACAGTGGCAGAAGCCCAAGAAACTCTCAGGGGAGTGTACCTGCCTTCTTCTGGTCTTTCCCAGGGCTGTCCTCTCACCTCATGAATATCCTGCCTGGAGCTGGGGAAAGGGTAGATGGAGAGGGTGTCAGAGAGACCTTGAAGATGGAGCAGAAGATGCTGGGGATCGAAGTACGGGAGGGAGCGGGGGTCCTTTGCCCTCTACATGACAGGCAGATGCAGGCAAGGCTTTATCCACTGACAGCAACCTGGATGCATCCTTCACCTAAACTCAGCATCCTTTCCCCTTGGAGCAATGGAGAGTTACTGCTGTGTGTTTTATCCCTATCCATGCTTTTCATAGCCTGAGGTACACAAGCTCTCTGCTATTGCAAGCTGAAGTCAGTGCTTATGGGTCTGGGGGCTGAGCTGTGGGGAGAGGTACCTGGACAAAAGGCTGCTCTGTGCAGGTGAATTCCTGAGGCACTCCCATAGCATCGCCCATGCTGCTGCTCAGCTTTGTGCCTGCATTTTGGTAACCTTTTATTCCCTTCTTCAGTCCATTTCTTTGCAATGCTTGGGTAGGGAAAGCTTCTCAGGGTCCTGCTTCTTTGCGGTTAAAGTGGGACATCTGCCCAAAATGGGATGGTTTTCAAAAAATCTTAATAAAAATAAAAATCAGACCCATGTAATGGGTCTTATTTTGTCCATTACATCATCAGCCCCATCTGTTTTCAGTGTTTCATGGGGTTGCACTGGAATTTATGTTGTAAAGCAGAAGCTGGTGGTCCCCCAGCTTTTTTAATGATTCAGCAGAAGAAAGGAGTGAGCTAAAAGAGCCTTTTCTTTGACGAGGACTGATGCAAATTTTAGGAATGAGTGTTTGTGCTGAGATTCTTCAGCTGCTGTTGACACTGATGTGGTAAAGGATACATACAACTGAAATCTTCTGACTCTTCATATCAAAAGCTTTAGATACTGCTCTTAGGACCACTGCTGAAACAAGGTCTTGCCATGGTCGTTGTGCCATTACACTGCATTTCTTTTATATTGAGATGCCAAAATTACATTGCTAAGTTATAAGTAGTTTACATAATCCCAGAATGCAACATGGGAAAGCTTTCAAAATAAAAATGAATAATAAGATCAACATTTATTGGTTTTTTCCTCCTACATTGCCACTGAAAATTCTCATTGGTGTGGCTTTATATGAATAGTTCTCCAGAAGTAAATTATGAACAAAATTCAAAGCTGCCATAAATTAAATGTGTTTTTTTCCTGCTTTGGTGTACAAGACTTTCCATTAAGCTAGCCCCATATAATATACCTTGGATGTGTTCAAGAAAGCCCTGTAAATTATAGTAAGTATTTAAAATGGTAAGTAGACATTGAAAAAGGCCACATTAGGATTAATGAATGAAAGGGTTGATACTGAAAATGCACTTGTAAATAAATAACATGAAAAGTAAAGATGACACACTGTTAGGTTAGAGTTACAAGTAGGAGTATGATGATAAATCACACGGCTGTTTGTCAGAGCTTCATATGTGGGTGCACATATTCTTTAGTCCCTTTCTTCTCTTCCCCCCAGGCAAAACCTCTCCCTTCCCTTGCCCACTCACTGCTCCTCCTGGAGGCTGATGGAACTTGTCTTTGCTTTCAGCATTGACTTCTGTTGCTGGATTGTGGAGTTACATTCCTATTGGGAGCAAAGCGTGCCTCTCATGGGTTTGGCTGGGCAAGAGCAGTCTTTCAGACCTTCTTTATCTATGGTCATAAGATTTTTCTTTTTCTTCTTTTATTTATGGTAATAAAATGCACATTGCTGACAGCGGGTGTCTGTCAGGGGTGCGGCTGAGCCTGGATTCACTGCTGTTGTGCTGGGTACGAGGGTGTTTTACTCTTCTAGCATTTCTCATTTGCTGCAAGCTGTCTTGAGATGGGAGCTGGTAGCAAGAGACAAGTGGAGGAAAGCTGAGGATAACATGCAATGTGGTGTGGGGGATGTAGGGCTTTCAGTCTGGTGCAGCTGGTGGAGGAGAAAGCTTCTTCCCCACTACAAACGTTCCATGATTCCTGGGCTTAACATGTGCTGGTTGTGACATGGCGCAGTTGGGGTTGTAGCAGTGGTGCCACAAGCATGATCTGAGGTCTGGTCATAGTGGAAACTGTTATCGAAGCTCTCTGCCTTGGGTTAAGCAAGTTCACAGAATATGCTCCAAATCCCCAAAACCCAAAGATGAAAAAGCTTTCCTCCTAGGCAAGATTTTTGCTTGTTTTCATTGCACCAGCTATAAAGGCCATATATACTGATTGCAGGTACTGGCACCATGATATCTTGTATCTCATATCATGTCATCCTCAGTGGGAGCAGTTCTGTGCAGTCTGTTTTGGCTCATTGCTGAAACAGCTCACAGACTGATCCAAAAGCGTGGAGCAAAAATGAAATGGGGGGGGCTATGAGACCTGAAAATATTTGTGCGTCAGTACTGACAGATCATCTAGACTAAGGGAAGCATCTGTCTAATTGCTTTAGGGTTGGCATGTCTGAGAGAACATTTATCAAGTAAGTAGGCCTTGTGTAGCTGGCATAGGAAAGTCCACATTAAGGTACTTCTACTTAGAAGACATGTGATGTGGCTGCGTGCAATCAGGTTCTGTCTTCTAGTGACACGAAGCAAGTCCAAAACGTGATAGCCTTAGTGGAACTACTCTGGATGCAGAGCAGTGCAAGACAGGACCAAGCTGTGGCATGTACATTACATGAAGTGATGGGTGGGTACATTTTTATAACCTGATTTTACTTCCCTCCATAGTATTCAATTTTATCCATATAGGTCCATTGAGAAAACAAGGTTCTGCTCTCAGTGAAGTGTTTATGGGCCCATACAGCCAAAGGAATACCTTTTATGTGCCTGTGGCACTTTGAATATCTTTGAATGGGAAGGAATCTTTGTGGGCAAGAATAAATTCACATAGTTTTTGGTCTGCCATGCGAGGAAGGGCAGAGCGGCAGTCAGTGCCACCTAAATCTTTGCCAGACCCCAGGGAAGGATTTAAGTTCAGGTTCCCTATTTGAGTAAGCTCTAGGAACAAATGGTAACATAAAGGTTAGTAGAAGATTATAAATAGGATAATAAATGGAGAAGGAAGGATTATACTACCACATTAGAAATCATCTGAAGGGAAGGTAGAAACTCTCAGGTTTTGCAATAATTTTTGAGTGCCTAGATTGATGGTAATCTAACTGTGTTATTTATTACAGAGATATATGTTTTGAAATAATTTTTAAAAGAGCTTTTTTAAATTATTAGAGCTACAAATAGAGTAGAGCACCAAAACTCTAATAGGCTGAAGTAGAACGTTAATGGTGTAGGTATAAATATTTGCTGTGGAGATGTGTCTAAGTACACCCAATCAGCTGGAAGAGGAAAAGAACATGTTTCTCATGTGGCCAGTATTAGCTAAGTAATTTGGCTTGTATTTTTTAATACTCCTGATTAACTGTTTGATGAAAAACACTCTGTCAGATAAACTCAGTTAATTGGTAAAGGGGAAGAAACCACAGTCCATCCATAGACTGCACACAGAAAGAGGTAAATTAGTCCATTTGCTTTGAACTCTTCATTCAGCTCAGTGCAGTTCATAAAACAGAAAAGTCAAACAGTGTCTAGTAAAAGAAGGGCTTAGGAGTTGAGATAGTGGAAAGGGAGTAATGATCTCTGCTCTTTGTATGCCTCTGTAAGCAGAGTCTTCAAGTGCCTCGCAGCCCTTAGTTTTGCACTCTGTGGCTTAGATACAGTGGCATCTAGCAAGCAGGTGCAAGAGCAAAATTACCAGCATACCCAAGATGACGAGCATCACTTAGAGCTGACCTGATTAAAGACACTTCCCCTGTGTAAAAAAAAAATAAATTAAAAAAATGGAAAAATGCAGTTTTCAAGTAGAGTAGTGCTTTTTGCAACCATGCCACGTTAACTTAAGTGTTCAGGGCTAGTTTAGCTGTCTGTGCACACCACTGCAATTGAGTTATGCAGAGATGTCCTGCCACATTCCCAGTGCTGCAGCATCTATAAATGAGAATCTAAGGAGCTATATGACTTCCATGTCTTTACAGTCAAACCTCTGATGGAACAAGGAACATCTCCTCTGCCTCTGGGTTGCAATCCTTCCCCTTTGGATACATCTAGTGAGAAACTTGAAGGTGAAAGTTGTGTTCAGCCACCTAAAGCTAATGTGGGCTGTGACTGTATCCTTTCCTTCTTTTCTGCGGGTAAATGTGATGCACTTTCAGATGAGCTGCCAGTGAGTGTTGTGGGTATTGGCAAAGGCGACATTGGGTGAGGAATTGACAGCAGCAGTGTCTGAGAAAGCAAAAGAGAGCAAACAGAATTAGTATAATGAGCAAAAAGGTCATGAGATGGTCCAGGAAGTACTAACCATGACCCCAAACAGAACTGGAAAGGAGCTAAGGAGTGCTGAAAATGGTGCCACTGAAGATAGAGGAAGATGCGGACAACAGAAGCCTGGGTTCTCATTAATAAACCTGTCACAATATCACTGCCTGTGAAGGCATTAGAGCAGGAACCAAATGAGAAGGCAAGCAAGGGCAGCAAAGGGGAGAACTGCAACTGCAGCAGAGAGGGCACTGAAGATTTCCAAAGGACAATCTTCGCTAGGTGGACTTCCACACTTCTTTTACCTTAGCCTGATTGAGAAATCCTGCAAGGAAGTGCTCATCACAACCTGTCACATATTTGGGCTGGGCAGCCAGACTACTGACTGCTTTCAAAATACATCTGAAACCCTGGGAAGCCCCAGGGGGCTGCCAGGTTGCACTGATGAGAAAGGCATTTGAAGAGGAGCAGCTTTGGCTCTTAGGTCTCAAGACACAGGAGATACACAGTGGTGAGGATGGCCTTCTTCCGCTGCCTTGTTCCCTGCAGTGTTTTTGGCAGGTGATACTGCCAACCTTGGTTATGATGGTAACACTCTAGTGGTTTTGTAAGTCACTAAGCAATCTCCATGAAGTTGAGGTTAGCTTCATATCTGTGCTTTAAGAAGGCTTCATTATATTTTAAGGGCACATTTGTTTCATTTTGTGAATCTGAGAGCTTTTTACCTGTTTTTCCCACTCTCAGGCTTTCAGACTATGAGTAGTTTAGCAATCAGGAAATTACTAACATCATCCTAATTTTAGTATTGTTCATGCATTGCAAAGCAACTCACTACACAAGAAAAAAAACAACGTTTGAGCAATATTGGTGCAATATGTCAGACATGTAGCAATATTCTCTGTGATTATCACCTTATACAATTTTCAAAGCACTGATGAATTGTGACAGATCCTCATCTGAAATAACCCAGAATAGTTTATGAAATCAGTGGAAGTATATCAGCTTACACCAACTAAGGATCTGGGCTACATTTCTAGCTTTCTACTAATTCCTTTTCATGATGGAAGCAAGTGCCTGAGATGAACTGAGAGTTAACCTCTCTAGGTGCACTTTCTATTGTTCTTGTGAGAAACATTAAATATGTTTCAAACTCACTTAAACAAAGAGTTGCACCCGCTGAGTATTGAAAATGAATAACAAGTCTGGCAAAGACTGGTGTAAATATCATACAGTTATAGAATGGTTAGAGTTAGAAGGAGCTTTAAGGATCATCTAGCTCCAACTCCCTTGCCACAGGCAAGGATTACAGAGTCCAGGGGCAGTTACTGAATTTTTGAACTGGTAAGTGAAGAGACTTTTAGAAATGATGTAGCAGAAAGCAGGCTGAACTTGCTACTTTCTTTTTTAGAGAAGCAATTTGCTTTTACCTAGATGTACATCTCCAGTCATAGCCACAAAAAACTCCTCACAAAGGTTTTGTAATAGGTGTTTATAATCACAGAGAAATTGTAGTAACATGGGATCTATTACAATACCATCAGTGCTGTTTAAGCCTTACTGTGAAAGGCCACCATTTTCTGTGTGTGAATAGTGGAGTGTGGGGATTAGCAAAGTGTGAATTAGTGCAGTTCTGCTGACTGACTAAAAAGATACACATCCCTTTTCTTTGTCATTTAGAGGTGAAGAGGAGTTAATTCAGAAAAGACCAAGTTACCGACACTTTTAATAATAAAGTAACACTTCAGAATGGTGGTGCAAGATGAATGATTTGTAATGACCAGTATAACAATGTGGAAGAGCTATGTCATGGGCTTCTCCGTCTGTTAATATGTCTGAGACTGTTCAGCAGTTGCCATCCTTTAGGAGCTTTTCTAGTAATTTCTTTTAATTTATACACATGTCTTTTCCAAATCTGCATCTCCCCCCTCCCCCCCCCCCAAATGCTATTTAAAAAGACCACACAGAAAACTGATTTATGTTACACAAAAATCTGGTGGGAAATAGTCATGTAAGTTTTGATACACTGAATGCACAAAAGAAGGAGGCCACCGCCTAAGAAATGGATGACAGCATCTGAAAGTGGTTCTAGCATTTTAAAAGCAATTATGGGGGGGTAGATTTATGCACAAAACCTGCTCTGTACATTAACTAAATTTGTGGGTTTAATCACTGGAAGGAGAAAACCAGCTATGAAATACTCAAAGTAACAGGTCATCATAGGTATTCCCCTGAGGACATAATTTGTGTTGGTGTGTGTAGACAGAACTGCACGTATGTGTTGCAGAAGTAACAAAGGAAAAAGTCAGTGAACATCCTCAAAAAGCAAATACAGGAGAATGCTGGAATATGTGGCTTCCTGAATAAAGAAAATAAAGCTGTGACTATGTGAAGATTTCTTAGTATGGGAATGGCAAAGGAGTAACGTATTCTTCACTCCAATGGAAATTAATGGAGCATGCATTCCTCATTCTCAGTCTATTTGAGGCTGCAACAGGGGATATCACATCTGGCAAAACTACTTTGAGTCATGTTATACCACTTATAACATCATCTGGACCTTAGGAAACAGCTTTCTGAAAATAAGGAATGCTGTACAGTACCTGACATTAACCCTGTTGAAAGGTACTGATAAGTTGCAGAGGCCTAAGATATTAAGGGCCACATTTACATGGAATTTCCCTGCACTTTATTACAGTCAGTTCCCTGGTTTTGTAATTTTAAATGCCCTTTTCCCTTAAGTGCCTTCCCCAGGGTGAGTAGGGGGTGCTCATTTGTGAAAGGGAACCAAATCAAGAAAGGAGAGCATCTGGGACAACAACAGAAGAACACAGCGTACCCAGAAACATTATAAAATCTGGTATAAATTGAGAGCATTCATTATTAATAGAAATACTATTTTCAAACTATATCGCACTTTCATCTCTGAGGATTTCACATGCTATAGTCCTGATCCTGTGTTTGTAGTCCTAACTCCCACAGTTAGCTTCATCAGATTTGATGGAATTAGTGGTGTGAAGAGGATGCACATTTTATAAAGCTTTGCAGAACTTGGCCATTGACACCAACAGCTTCTTAAAAACTTAACTCCTGCTGGGATGGAAGGCACTGTCCTCTAGATTTTTCCATATATTATGCAACTACCTTGCAGGAGGGGGCTGTTTTTGCAGTGGATGGTGATTTTTTTTTCAAAAGCATCTTAGGACTCATACAACATTCAGAGAGAAGAGCCCTGGTTTGTTGGTACCCACCCATGGGTGAGAGGTTTGCATGCAGAATTGTATTGCACATACAGGGTTCACATTTACAGCCTTGTCCCTGCTCTAGAACAAGTGTGAAATGGCAACATCGTGATGTCTAGGAATACTGAAATAAAATGCTTGGCACATCAAGGTTCACATTTACATCCTTGTCCTTGCTCTAGAACAAGTATGAAATGGCAACTTCGTGATGTCTAGGAATATCTGATATAAAAGGAACAGAGTCCCATAGTCCAGGAGGTGGTCATGGCTGGCTGGTGTTCCTAAACCAAGCTGATGGGAAATAAGGAAATGCAAAAGGGGGGAGGAAAGTCTGAATGTCTTAAAATCTCCTACTGGAGCACACTGGTGTAAATGTGATGGATAGGTTTAGTATCGGCCTTCAAACCAGAGTGTGATTCCAAGTCAAAATATTAGATCTGTGTACAACTATGGATGGGGGCCTTTAAAACCAAAATCTCTACGCATATATGTTTATTTGGTATTGTCTGTCATCTGGCATCAGCTAACTTAACCACTTCAGGGATGTGATCATAAACTAATTCAGAAACTTGTATTTGCGTGTAGGGGAGAGTGTGTGCATAGGAGTATAAGGATTACAAAGTCCTTTGTTCAGGGGTCAGTAGATTAGTGGCTGCGGTAGACAGTTGTATAGTGGCATGGGATTTGCTACCCAAAGTAAACTTATGCCCTTATTATAAATGTACAGGGACGTTAATTTCTGCTATAGGATCAAGGTGCAGATTTTTTTTTATATTTATTTTTTCCAACATTGGTTATAAAAAGTCCCTGGTGTTCTGTCCTGCACCCATGACTATAAAAATACTTAAAGTCACAGGATGGATATATGGTCAGGCAGACACATATTTTGATTTATGTTATACTATGGTTTAGGCACATATTTGTAGGCAAGGTTTTTGGCTGACAACAGCATCACAATAGCAGTCTTCCAGCCATATATTATAGTGATGACCCCTGAAAATTATCAGAGTTTAATACAAGGCTATAATATAGGGTTTCTGAAAACTCTACATAAGCAATAGACAACATAAAAAGTCATATTACTATTTATGTGCCATCAAATCACATTTGGAGGGATTTGACCACATAAATACTGAAATGACTTTTTGGGAATATGGAAATTCAAGAAAAATGTTTCAAATAGAAACAATAATTTATAAAAAAAACCCACAAATATGCAACCATGTCGTGAAAGTAGGAAAGGGAAGCAAAAAGAGAAATGAAGATATCATGGAATCTTTTCCATTTCCTTGTATGCAAGATTTTATTTTTTTTTAACACAGCCAATCAAAGACGCATCCTGTCATGTCATGTCATTATTACCTATATTTATTGTATGATATTGAGAGATACGTGGGAGTTGACTGATAACTATATTGTCAGCTGTTTGCCAGCTGTTTGCTCCTGGGATGAGCGCGGTGAATTTTAGCTCCTCAGAACCATCAAAATAAGCAGCATCATTTCTCTTTGTTCTTTCTCTGCTTCACAAAAATGTTCTGTGGCTAGAAAAACTTCCCAGCCCCAGAATCTCACCCTCAAGATTTTATTGAACTGGCTATAAATATATATCAGTATTTGTTTGGTTCTCGTTTTTTGTTGATGCCCATAAGAACTGTGGAGTAAGCAAGGATAATAATTGTGGCAATTATGGAAAAAAAATACCAGTAGATGAGCTGCTGCTTTGTCACAGGTTCTTCCTGTGGGACAGCATGGTGCTGTACTGCTGCAGGCGCAGCCCGTGGTGTGTGTTGTGAATGTAACCTCCTTTGTGGGAAGAGAGCAAATTGGACTAAAGTTTGCCCCCAGTGACGGTAATGCACAAAGCAAACATATTCAGAAGAAGAATAAAATTGTTACAGGTGCCAGCAATTATTACGCTAAGTTTTTAGGAGAAGAGGGTGAAGAAGGAGTTGTTATACTCCTTGTGATCTGATTGGTATCTTTGATGAAGGAATTTCTCTCCTGTAGTCTGAATTCGGTAAGCGCTTAACACGTGCCTTGCTTTAAACATGTAAGCACTGCCAACAACTTAAAAGTGAATTTACCTTAAGGTGAATAGGACTATCCATTTGCCTAAAGTTTACCACATGCCTAAGTGCTTTGCTAAAGAGATGGTCAATATTTTCAGATTATTTTTAAGAAAAAAGGCTTTTGTTATGGGATAGTAATAAATATTAGATTCTTGGAAGATTAAAGGATTGAGGAGACTTTACATGTCACTTGTGCATGCACAGCTCCCTTTGAAGTCAATGGAACTTGTGTGTGCAGAAGGGCAGAGATATAGGGCAGCAGAAGTTCATAATATTGTTGCTTAGGAGTCCAAAATATCAGGGGATATCTAGAATGAGTACATGAACATTAAAAGGCTTGAGTGCTTTGAAGTGCTCCTTCCTTTCTTCCTGTCTTTCATTCTTCCTTTCTTCCTTTCTTTCATTCTTTCTTTCATCCTTTTTTTCTTTTCCTTGGAAAACAAGCCGGAACTGCCTCTTTTACCTTGAGTGTACCAGTTAAAATCTACTAAATTTGTTTCTCTCCTGGGTTCAGCAGTAGCAGTCATTTTTCTCCTTCTTAGTAGTTGGTGCAGTGCTGTGGTTTATACTTTCAGCCTGGGAGCAACACTGATAGCACCGATGTTTTCAGTTGCTGCTTAGCAATGTTTAGTCTGACCAAGGACTTTCTGAGTCTCATGCTCTGCCAGGGAGGAGGGGAAGCTGGGAGGAAGCAGAGACAGGACACCTGATCCAAACTAACCCAAGAGGTATTCTACACTACAGCACATCATGCCCATTATATAAACTGAAGGGCAGTTACCCGGAAGGGTTAGATCACTGCTCGGGTCAGGCTGGGTATCGTTTGATGGGTGGTGAGCTGCAGTAGTCTCTTCCCTTGCTATTTCCCTTCTCACTATTATTACTGGTGGTAGCAGCAGTGGTTTGTTATACCTTAGTTACTGGACTGCTCTTATCTCAACCCGTGGGAGTTACATTCTTTCAATTCTCCTCCCCATCCCTCTGGGAGCCAGGGGGAGAAAGGGAGGGAGTGAGAGAGCGGCTGTGTGGTTCTGAGTTATGGCTGGGCTTAAACCATGACATTTTCCCTGAGAGTAAAGCAGAACAGCAGGAGTTGCTAAGAAAAGTTGAGGGGAACCTTGGGCATATAGAAGGGGACAAGCGGCAATCTAGAGGCAGGAGGCAATGTTGCTGAAATAGGACGGTGAGCTCTTGATCATAAAAGAGATGTACCAGGAAGCAGAATGATCATATGCCAGAGGAAGGTGGACAAATTATCCAGGAGAACAGCAGATCAGAATCTACCTCTGGGAAATCTGTTGAATCAGGAAAGCTGTGATTATTTTGCACCTTGGATTATTTGTGTGTGCTCAAGCAAGAAAACTATATAGCTATTTATTTGCTTGCCGAAAGAAAACAATTAACTAGCGTTCTTAGTGATGCTCTTAAATGAGAACATCATTTTCATTTTGCAAAACATTGCTCTTATTTATTGACTTTATTTTGGAAACCTGCAAATGTTGGCTTTCTCTTTAGATTAGGGAAAGGCTTAGAGCTCTTTATGATTCTTTCTCTCCACATGCGCTACATCTAGGAAAGTGCTGAGCAAAGAACGAGGGGTGCTGAACTATTGAATTTCTGGTAACAATAGCATAACATTAATCACTTATTAACAGTTTTGGTCATTTGGTTTATTTCCTCATTTTCCACCAACCTTTTAAAAATCCTGTTTTGCCCTTGCTGGTCTTTCTCTTACAAACGACATCAGCAACTGTATCTTGGCTTGGAAGGTTATGTATGTGGAAAGGGAAAGGAAGAGGGGTGACAGGCTCTAGCCAACATACTTTTGCAAAACGACTGCTAGCTCACCACACTGCACTCTTCTTTTTCTGCTAATTACAGGAAAAGTGATTTATTAATATTTGTGCAATGGTAACTTCTCAGCTCACCCACAGCCTTTTCTAATCCAGCCAATTATTTTCAGTATTACTTTTAAGTTCTGACTTTAATTAATGGGGTGCAGAAGTTTAAAGCATATGGGGCTGCTTTTCTTAAGTCTGAGAACAAGCAGAGTTTAAAAACCCTGCAGATACACTTCTCAATACTGCACTTAAACTCTTTTTCTGAAAATACTACATATAAATTGTGGCATTTTCTTCAGCTTGACATAAAATTCTATGACGTGTCACATCAAATAGCAACAATCATGAAATTTTTAGGGATGTGTCAGTTTTGAGAGACAGACTTTCTTACTTTGATCCTTCATGGATCAACTGGAAGATAAAATAATCACTTCCATTTCTCACTATTTTTTTAATAAAAACGTATGATTATATATATATATTTAATTTTTTTCAAAGTATTGGTTCTGAAGCCCATTTAAACAGAAAATTGTTGTTTTTTGCTGATGCAAAACCAGTGCTTGAGTTGCAGTGGTGTTTTTTTCTTGCACAACTTCAAAGGTGTCATCATTTATAGGATACCCATGGTCATACCTGGACTTCCCACCTCTGGAGCATGATTCCAACCCCGTGGAGTCAGGGATGGTAGCAGACTCTCAGTGCTTTGTGGACTGGGTCTATCCACAGATTCTGTCCACAGATCTGTCTGTCACAGATTCTGTTTTATAGAATAAAACTTTAGGTGCCTTTTAAAGTGACCAAAGACATAGACTCCCAGAAAGCCCTCACTCGCTTGCTATGCTCTCTTTAGCAACAGGTGAAGGGAGGAGTGTGCAGACTTCTCGGGGGTTTCACAAGGAAGCCAAGTAGCTACAACACTGCCTCTCTTTCCTGGTGACATCGGTGAGCGAAATGGAAAGTAAACCCTGGTGCCCTGGTGCCCCCGTGCTGTGCCCCCTGATCCCTCTCAGGGGTTCATTCATTTCAAGCTCCTATTGAAGCCGTGGGGGGTGGCAGCACACATCTGCCGGTGGCTGGAGCACAGCTGCATTAGAGAAGGGCACACAGACCGGCAACATCGTCCATGGGCGATTCATCAGCAGGACGGCTACTGCTGGGTGGAATTCCTCCCCGGCGGGATGAACCTACAGTGACTTTTCTTGGGGGCCGGGGATGTCCCCCTCCCACGTGGGCAGGGCCATCACTCAGCCCAGGGCTGAACTCTCTGTCACCTCCTGACCCCCTCCTCAACTCCCGCATACACACCAAGGCGTGAAATGGGACTCGGCGGGGACCAGAGGCCTTGTAACCTGCCTCTGCTCCACTTCCAGCTCCACATCGGATGCTAGGCTCCCTGCTGGGGCTGGAAGATGACTGCCCTTGGCCTCACAGCATCGTCTCTGCCTCCCCTCACCTACAGCACCCAGCCAAGGAGGCTCACCTGCTGAACCCCTGTGGGAATATTGTCACATGCTGGAGGGTGCAGCCACCTTTTAACAATTCAGTCTTTTAATTGCCTTCTGGCCTGGACCCTCCCAGGGGCTCTCCCCTGCAGACCCCATTGCTGCTCTCTTCCCCAGCCCTGGCAGCATAAACTAAAGGAAAACCGTGGAGTCACTCTGGGGCCTTGTCTGGTGTCAGAAGGGGATGTCCCCTCCATTTTGGAGGAGTGAGCAGTGACTTTTACTTGATGGCTTTGGAAGCCATCACCATGGTGGGGGATCATGCTGACATCCTAGGGACGTGCGACAATGGATGCAGAGGGTGCAAGTTCCTGTTTCTGAATCATCTGGTCTGTGCAGCAACGGGGGAAGTGTTAAGGAAACAGAAGCCAAGGACAGCAACTGAACCTTTGTGCTTTTTGTGCCTTTTTTGTTTTGTTTTGTTTTTTTTTTCCACAAGGAAGTTTTCAGTGTGCTTGCCTGCTGAGTCCTCAGGGAATAACATGCTCTGGCAACTTATTACAGTGTCTCTAGGCAGAGCCTACCACTGCTATATGAGGGAATTACATAAGGAGATACTCAGGTCCAGGTGGCTGTTTGAGAACTTATATCAAGAACTTCCATCACCTGCTTTCTCTAGTAGTTAAATTTAGGCCCCTTCATTTGACTCATTTCTCCTTTTATCAGAACATAATTTAACCACTGGTCACTGGAGACAAAGAGAATTCTAAATAGCCTTCAGAGTACACCTGAGAGCTAAGACGCAATGTTTTATTCTGGAAACCAATGTCCTTTCACAGTGACTCTAGTAGCTTCTGCTTTCCAGGGTTGGACGAAGAAGCTACTAGATAGAAGGAAAAAAAAGCAAAAGATAGACTGGCAAGAGATAACGGTAAGGTCACGGAAAAGGCAGAGAAAAGGTATTTGCTCATATAAAAGAAAAAGGCAAAACTTATGTTTCTTTAGATATTTACTCTTTGGGTATGTTAGCCACTGCCTTCACAGTTGTAAACAGGAGAGATATAGTGAGAGTGACTTAAGTGTGCAGCCTCAGCATCCTGTGTCCCCGACCAGCAACATGAGTGCTCAGATGCTCCGACACTGTTGTTGGAGGTTGGGGAAGCTGGTTAGGGTCAGGAAAAGACGATTTGAAGGACATAGTTCTTGTTAACACCTGAAAGTGCACAATTCCAAGGGCTCATGGAGCTCATGCTTTATAGAAAATCAGCTTTAAATTTGTATTGCAAAAAAATGTATGTTTCAGTGCTTTGGCTCTTTTTGTAAAAATACAGTGAGGAATATAAAGTACATTTAACTACATTGGGACTCTGACTACTGGGGACTGCTGGCGTGGGGACAGGTGGCGGAGGTACCTCTTTCTATCCTGTGTCATTTTCCATAAAAATCAGTTAGGGTTTACAGTGAAATATTTGAAGGCAAACCAAAATCAGTGATGGTTGCAGTGAGAAGTCTGCCCTGTAATCTGCAGTGGTCTGGGAGCTGATTGATAAGCAGCTTAAACATCTGGATACTGGGAGCAGGGTAGACAGCTGAAGATGCCATCCTTTTCAGTTTGTCCTGAGGTAAAGCTGTCCCAACTCATCAGTCAGCACCCCTACAGTTCTTAGGCCTTCAGATTTTAAAGAGGCTATGCTGACTCACAAATTCTAATAATAAGAACAGGTGTGTTTTATGACTTGTTCAGCTGAATAATAACTCAGAGAGTTTAAATGTTTGAAGACTTTTCTCTGCTCATACCTTCCAGTGTGTAGAGTGGGATGTTACATAGCAGTTTTGCTTTTCTCTTTCATACTGGTGAATTAAAAGCAATGAGTGCAACAAGTTCCTGTAAATCATTCAGTTATGCCTCTGATTTTTTTCAGGGGATCTGTATACATTGTACAAACTTGACAGCTAAGGATGTGTGATGCTGTAGGCCAGTAGCCTTTCAACTCAGAAAACCTATATTCACTTTTGAAGATGAGTTGTTCACAGCAGTGTGCTGGATTTGCTTCTTTCCTGAAGAATCTTTGTGTACATTACAAAATGCATTGTAAAATTTAGCACAAAGTGTAGTCTCTTATCAGCAGAAGCAGGGAGACTTTGGCAAGTGTATCTGGGACAGACTGAGACTTGATGAAAGACTTTCCAAGAATTCAATGGGTTGAAGAACTTCAAGGGCTTTCATAACCTATCTCTGAAATTTAGTCAAGCCAGAAGCTAGGGCAATGTGAGACACTCAAAGAAAGACCCTGCTGTGGCAGTCCCTGCATGGTGCACACCACAGGTCACCAGGATTCATTGTATGTCCCTCTGTGCCTGACTAAGGGAATTCCAGCATGAAGCAGAATTCTCCCTCTGGAGCAGAAGTCAGCCCCTTAAGTGCTCATCTGCTTCATTACACAGGATTAGCAAAAAGGTGTTATGAGCAGAGAATGGGCATGTATATTTAATTGCAGGGTTGACTTTAGAATTGAGGGTTAAGCTACATGCTTCTTTCTGTGCCATAAGGTAAAATTGGTGGCTATAGACTACCTCTGTCATCCTAGTCCTAATCTCTCTTTGCTCAGCTCCTTGTGTTTTGGTTGTCTGTGTGCAATAGTCTTTCCTTCTGTGACTCATGAGCCAGCCTGAGGCTAGCATAACCTAGAACATCTCCAGAATATCCTCCTTACAGGCATTGTCATGCATGTAATGATCTGACTCTGGATCTATCAGAGACCGTTCTCAATAACCTGTGCTGAAAGCTGTATTCCATTTAGTCTGTTTAGTGATGAGAATCAATAAACAGTTATTGGTGGTCCTGACCTCTGTCAGCAGGAGCAGTCATGTTTTCACAGTGGGCATTTGCAAAGACACCCTCATGTATCATGAATATAGCACTTCATCAGTGTGATACTGATGTGATACACACAGTAAAGTGAGCATCAACTCTAAGAATGTCTTGAGTGATATGGGACTGATCGTCATCCTGGTGTGAATAGGTACTGTCTCAGAAATGTTTGCATAATGTACCATAAGCGTTGATTATTTGTCAATCTAGTGTCCAGGAAGAGATGGTTCCTAAACCAGATTAAAATAATCCTTTGGAGACAGATCTAGAAAAAAATATTTATGATTGTGTTGGCTAACATGGCTCAAGTCCATTTCCATTCCTGGGCCCTCTTGGGGAAGTTAGATTAAACCAGGGGAAATATTTTGCATAAAAAATTATTTTAGTGGAGTAATGAATGAAGCGGTAATGCACAAGCTACAGTGCATCGCTTGCGCTGATGAAATTGCATCTGATGGATTTCATAAAACTGACCTTCCCTTTTCCTTTTTTTCCTGGAAATAGCTATCTTTTTCCGTGTATAAACTCTGCAGCTTCATTGTGATCTCCTGTAACCAATGCCTCCCTATTATCAGGTAGAGAGCAAGCAGAGTGATACTGCCTTTTTCCTTCTTCAGCTACTATCAAAACAGTGCAAAAACCCCAGTCACAAACTCAAGAGTCTTTTGACAGCAGCAATTAAGCAACTTAATTAATGAGTGAATAAAAATGATAATATTTACTGAATGGGAGCATCCTGTTTTGCATTTTTATTCAAACTGTGCACCTGAAGAATACCACTGAGTATACTACCTCCTCCCCTTCTGCTTGCAAGCTCTTTTCTTTTTTTTTAACCATACTATTTTGACTTTGCAGGCACCCAAAAGCTATTGCATGTGTAGACACAGGCACAATGCTGAGGCATCAGAAGTCCTTTCCAGACAGTTAAGGAGAATATGCTGCTATCTTTGCAGTGATTCTTCTGACCCTTAAAATTTGGCTTATATTTAGGGGACAATTTCCATGGTGCATTCGTAAGCCTGAACTTTACATCAAAGCAGGTGATTAGTTACTGATAAATGGCTAATAAAACGTTAATACATTTTGTAATTAACAAAGCTTGGAATGACAGTTCTCTCCACCCACTTTCTTGACATCTTTCACATACATGTATACAGACTTCTATTCCCCCATATTCTTTATTTGCCTGTTAATCTGCACAACCTCCATGTATCACATGCATACATATAAATATATATTTTAGCCTACATGGATTTTCTCAATGAAATATATAACCCATCTCAAGTGCGAGTAAAGCCCCATACATAATTATTCTGGAATGACAGACAGTGAATTCCTTAGCTATTATTTTTGACGACCCTGTCATGGATGCCAGGCATATATTGTGGTAAGAGCCAGAGAAACTTGGGAAAACCCACCTGGGGAGCAAACTCCTTTTTTCTTTATGGAAAGGTTCCCCAAGTGACAGGCCTGCAATCCTGGGTGAGCTTAATTAAAGTCAATAGAGAAAACTAAAGCATTCAAAGTTGCTGCCTTTGGGCCTTCCCCACTCTTCTTTTTCTTCATTTGCTGACACTTTTAAGGGGAAGGTGCATTTTAAATTCCTTATTTGGGGCTTGGGGCTCAGTTCATCACATTCCCCTTCTGTTCTGTATCCCACATTAAATCTCTCTGACACATCAAAGTGTTGTTTCCCATGATTTATGGGTAACTAATGCAGGTGCACTGGGCCTCCTGTGAGGTGCTGAATGCCCTCTTTGACATCAGTATTAATGAATGTATGAAATTTTGGCATAAAAAGCCAGGTAAGGGATCTTGCCTAAGATTACAGATAGGTAAACTGAGGCATGCAATAAGAGAGGAGTGAAGCCAAAAGATGAATTTAACCTTACCTGGCTCCCAGAGCTCTGCAGTATTTACTAAGGCTCTTGCAGGATAAGGTCTACCTGTTTTACTCCTTGGGGTTTTCCAAAACCTGCCTAACCAGACCTTGTGTCCCCATTCCAACCTTTTTCTCCTCTCCTGCTGCTGCTCCTCATCACAGGCCAGAGACATGCAGAAGCAGCAGAGCTGGGAGCTTACATGGATGAATCAAAAATGCCTTTGTGTAACAGGAACTTGACCATCTGCTGCACCTGCTATTTCAATTCCTTGTCTGTTTTGAATCATACACTTTCAAATGTCACAATCACCACCAGGCCTGAAGCTTGGATTAGTTCTTGAGCTTTTAATGCTTGTTTTTGGAATGAATTGCAAAATGCCTACTGACTCCAGCATGAGTAGGGCTCATCCACTGATAGCTGCAATCAACTTCATTCAGACTCCATCTTTCCTGACAGAATTCACTGGAAGTGTTGTCAGTACCTGCAGTGGGACAGGAACTGGGGTATTTGTGACAAACTACCTTTGGGGCTTGCATTTGGAATAAAATCGTAATTCACCAGCCTCTGGTAATGAGGTGGACACATGACTTAAGAGTGAAGACATCTTTATTAGTGTCTAATGCCTGACATACTAAATGAGGTTTGTGGATTACAGAAGCACTTTAAGCATTCAAGTGATCAAAATCCCTGATGAGAAGGATGGGTGTCAAACTCCCCAGTTCTGACTGTGGGTCCTGTAGCACTTACATTACTGAATACATGCTAACCTATGCTGTTTGTACATTTATTATAAGGGGAATGGCATAGTAGGATGGTAGTGATTACATATTCTTTCCTTCACAGCACACAGAAACCTAAGATGTATGCTGTGTCAAGAGCAGAGGGAAGTCAAAGTTCAGTAAGCAGAGCTTACTGGGGTTAAAAACAGCTGTTGGACTTGCACATGGAGCTGGAAGGGACTGAGGTGAGGAGATCCACTCAGCTTCATAGTGGTAAGGGCTCTGTGCAAAATATTAACCTGATCTCAGTTCTGCAAACAACCTTTCCCATTCTGTTTTGGGCTTGTGAGGTATATAAATCTGGCAGATCTAGTTTCAATCTGTTTCTGTTTCAAACTGTGACAGAGCAAGCATCTCCTCATTTCCTTATTCCTCCTAACCACACTCCTTTGGCAAACAGCTTTACTTGCCTCCTGGAGGAAGGATATCAACGTTGAAAAGGTTAAGTGTGCTGCCTTATGAGTTGGGATGTTGTGAAATTTATACTCATTAGCTTCTCTGGGTGGCCATAAGGAATTTAATTAATATCCTTGACATGGGTTGTTGTAAGTGATATCGTGGCTTCCAGATGCCCATTGCTGAGAGAGACAGAGATTGCACTTGTGAAGAGTGACAGCTTTCAGGAGTACACAGAGGCTTTGTACTCTGTCTTGCAAGAAGAAAGACAGCTCTGGTTGCCACCTTCTTCCTGTGGGAAAAAAGGAAGAAAAAAACCAGCAGCCTTTTTGCAGGTAGCCTTACTCATGACAGTAACATCACGTCTGTTTCTGCCCTTGTCAACACATCTCACTGTCCACAATCACTCATCATCTCCAGACAGACAGCACTGGAGGAGATCATCAATTGCCAATGCAATTCAGCAGATACACTTCATAAATTTTAATTACATTCCCACTGAAAATGAATGGTCAGAAAATATAAAACATCTGCCATCCAGATCATTTACATTTTTCGTACAATAAATCATCAGCAACATCCAAAACAATGGATTAAATCATGTGGAGTGTGATAGGTCAAGAAAGAAGGAACGGCACCCATTGTGTGATTACTGTTTGGACCAAAGCCATTACATGGTGTACAGTATCAAGGAAAATAAAAACATTAAAAAATAGTAACTGTTTGGACTTGTTCTCATAAATAAAAGATCCCTGGTCTCAGATAGATGCTGCTAATGGATCTATTACTGTGTCTATGGAAAAATGAGGGATTGTTTAAGTAAAAGAATATTTAGTTAATTAAGATAGAGGAAAATGAGCATTTATCAATTGAGTGGCTGGGTTATTTAGCTTGTAAATAGAATAAAGAAGTGATGTCAATGGAAAATAATCCGTTAATCAGGTTTAACTAACATCATGACTGTTAAAATACCTCGGTCTATGTTTTGTTTAGTAGGCTGGCATGAAATCCTAGCGTGCGATCACTATGTGTCCAAACTACTTATTTTACTGGGAGAAGCATTGGACTACATGCTTAGCAAGCCAGGTGTAGGAACCAGAGGGGATCTATTAGATCCTCTCAGACTCTGTTTGGCAAGGGTGCCAGCCCTGATGGTTATGGGTGCAGCAATGCTCAAGGAGCCCTGCCCCAGGAGGTAAGAGAACTGCATTCAGTTCCTCATCTCCTTCCAGCTGCTGAACGGCTGGAGAAATGGGCTGAGGCAACATGAACATGTTTCCTTCCATAGAGGGTTTAGAGGCAATGCAGGAAGAGCCACAACCACAGGAACAGTACCTTCTGGTCTAGGTACCATAGATTTCCCCAAATCTGGTGAGATTTATATGCTTCAGACTCTTGAAAGATTTGGATATTAAGCCCTGAATTGTGGGTACTTTGTGTTGTTCAATATTATAGGCAGTTCTTTTTCTTGAGCATCTTTATGTCACCTTGTGCTTCATTTTCCCCCAAATGATATTTTCTTTAGCTATCCTTCTTGTTACTTTCACTGTTAAGAAATCTGAAACATCGTCTTCTCTTCCTTGAGCAATTTTCATTTTCTAAAAACTGAAAGTCATTGTGGTTGGATCCACCTTGAGGCTTGTTGATTTGTTTGTCTTTTAAATAGTACCGATACAGAGACATGGAAATCCACAGGAACAGTAAACTGCGAACACACTCAATCACAAGTTGGTGGATATGGCACATCCTCATCCCTAGAGCAGATGAGAGATTAGTGTGTTTGTTAACCTCAGTATCTTTCCTGTTGAATGAAATGAGTGGAAATCAGGTATACACTGAGCAAATGTTTATTTTGACTGGAAGCCCTGTCACTTTGTGTATTTATGTGAAATAGAGAGATGTATGGTTAGCCTGAGGAGGTATCTGCACTCTTCAAAAAAAGGCCATTGATGAATGGCTGTAAAAGCTATACTTTTATCTGTTTTATGTTCTTCTAATGCTGCTAAATTGTTGTATATTAGGTTAAAAAATAGTTCATTCTGACGTTACATCATGAGCATGTCTCGCAATGGTATGTGCAATACAAGCCTCTTTCATTTGACGATTTACTGCTGTTAAAAGGAAATAAAAGTCCTCATAACACATGAGAAAACAATGTAGCTGAGAGATTTTTCAAGGTGTTCAGCTTGAGATTTTAGGCTTGAACTAGGAATAATGTTTTTTTGACTGAATATATCTGCATATTTTTAATTCAGTCACAAATATCAGAGGGAAAGTAGTAGCAATTTTTTCCCTCACAGAAGTGCTGCAGCACATATTATTATTAGTTACTGTTTATACGGTGACACATATTGCTCTATAGACAAATAAAACCAATGTGGCTTTCCCTTTCTCTCAGTGATGGCTACATGGGGTTTTTACTATGAGTTTGGCCAGCTGGTTTAGATAAGTAATTCTCCCCAAATCTATTCCTGTTGCTTCAACCCCCAGCCCAACTGGAGGGGTTTCTTTAAATCACAAAGTGTTTGTGCCGTTCGGTGTCTCATGTTCCCATCTTGTGCCCTGCCTCCCCACTCCCACCCCTCCCCACACTTCTCCAATCTCCCAGTCGCTGCTGGTATTTGAGTCCCATTACTGCCATTTTCACACCTGCTCAGTCCAGGTCTGGAAACAAAAGCGTCAAGCCAAAGTACAAAGTTCAGGGTATCTATGCCCCGCCTGGAAACAAAAGGTATCAGCGGACTGTATTATATTATTTCCAGCGTTTTCCATCAGTGGTGCTCATCTGTGTATAGGAGGATACGGGATAGTCCATTTGACCAATCACTTCCTTACGGCTTTCCATTCACCAGAGCACAGTCCCCGCATTATCCGCTACCCATTGCTTCCTCCTAGACTTTCACAGGAGTGCCTAGGGAAGACAAATCATGCTTTCAAGGCACTGACTGGCCCAGCATATTGAAGAGGATATATGCTACATACTCTCAAAGGAAATAACAATTATGCTTGTGCTGTTCAGGGAGTGCTAGGGTTTGTTAAGTGCAAGTCTGTTAAGAATTCCTTACACCTCAGATTTATAGATTTCAGGGAGCAGTTGAGGGCTAACACTCCCAAGAGCTCCTTCAACCAGACACAAACAAAAGTTTTAGGAAGTTTTTCCACTCCTTTAATTGACTGCAGAACTTCTTTCACAGTGCACCTCCAGCATAAAACATCTCCAGAAAGTATTATAGAGATTGAGGAGAGAATTCAAAGAAGCATGTAGGTGTCTAACATAAGCTCAGGCAGAACACAATTACCTAAATTGAAGTAATCTATCTAATTTCTTACACACCTGAAAATCAGCTCAGGTAGGGTACCTAGAAGTTTCTAATACAGCTTTAGTTTGGTTTGACTTGGTTTGGATTGAATGCATGCTGTTGACGCCTGCTTCCTGATCACTCCCATCAACTGAGCTTTGGTTTGCATCCTGGAGCAATGTCAGAACACTCCATCTGGGTTCCTTTTTGATAAAACTCATCTGGAAAAAGCACTCCAGGAGCCCCCTAAACATGCTCAAGCCACAAAAGGGAAGCTCAACCTGTGGGACCACGCTGCAGCTAGTCTGGAAAAACTGCCTGGGAAGATGTGTGTTGTGGACATGCAGTGCTCAGTCCCAGCTCTTTCGCTGTACATATCTGCTCCTATTGGTCTGCACGGCTAATGCAGGCACAGCCACTGTAGCTGTGCAGTTCGTCCCAAGGCTGACTGCATGTGTGCATACTTACTTGTGTCTATGTCACCAAGACGTGCGCGTGTGTGCACATGTGTGTGCACGTGTAATTTATCATTTTTGTGTGATACACCAAAAATAATGTATGAGCTCCCTCTGCTGCTTTATACAAAGAAATTAATCAAGAAAATTCCTTGCAAAGCTGGGAGTATTTTATTCATATCTTGCTGATAATTCTGTATGCACAAGTAGTCCTAAAAATAATAACATATTATGCTTGCAAAGTATTGTCCAAACATTAAATAATTAAATAAACAGAAAAATCTGTGTTGGCTGCATTACCTCATAAAATGTTCTGAATAGATCTATTTTTTTAAAGGAAACATATTAAGATTTTGGGTACAAGATTGTTTTCTAACTTCCAAGTAGGAATCATTAAAACCAGTGAAAAATTTATCGAGAGATAAGATACATTAAATATAGCTAGGTCTTTTTCTCTTCTTAAAAACAATAAATAATGTTCAAATGCTTAATAGTGGAATATATTTGTGTGTTAATAGTTTTTTGATATCTTTTGCTTTTTGTTAAATAACCTTTTTAAATAACGTGACATAAGCTATTTCTTAAAGTTAACCTTTGCTTATATGACCCATACAGAAAAATCAGATTAATTTAGTGATGCTAACAAAGCCCTGCTGAAGGATGTGGTTCTAAAGACTTAAAGAAGCTCCAAAATCTACTGTTGTCTTTTCTTTCTTTTCTTCTCTTCCTAGTTCTACTGCTTTTAGAAATGGTGCAAGAAAAGTATCCGAAATACTGTATTATTTTCTGTACTGGAAAGGATAATTTTGATAAATTGACTTGTAAACAGGTTATTTCCTGAAGGTGTAAAATCAAAAGTGTAGTTCTATGAATGTTTTCAGAGAAAAATTTCAATTAGGGCTGGATGAAAATTTGCAGTCAATTTTTCATCCTGAAAAATATAGATTTAGTTAAACAGGGGAAAATGATGTATTTCTATCAATTCACAGGATTGGTTTGAATGACTTTTGAAAGATTTTTTTGATATTCTGAATTACAGAATAATAGACTGAAGGTACCCCTGGAGTCATCTGATCCCTGCCCAAATTAAAGTGTCTCAATATTGCATAAGTGGAATGTACTTCATTAAAACAAAAAAAAAAAAGAAAAGATACGTAGAAAAAAATCCTGAAGTAGATGAATATTTTGAATCACATTAGACACTGAATGTGACACAAAGCAGTTCTTGCCTTTGCCTTTCAGCTTGCTGAGAATTAAAAAGCTATTTAACCAAAAAAAAGGAACCAAATCAAAATTTGTTGTCAGAACTGTCCATGAACAATTGGGTATATGTGCAGCGCTACTCAAAGCCTTGAGTTGTAGCAGAGAGAACCGAATAGGAGAAACCTTTCACTGGGATGCACCAGCCGCTTAGGCTAAGCCAAACACACCTAGTGGAGCTTGCTATGCATTAATTGCTGCAGGAATCTGCAAGAACTATAAAAGAGGATAAACTTTAGCAGTTTCAAGTTTTCAGAAAGTTTTCATTATTGTTACTAATTCTGCAGTTTGACTTACAGGGCTGAGCATTACCTTGACTTCTGGGGAGTTGTGTTTAAGTTTCTCACAATACTTTTGCTGAATTTTTTTTTTTTTTTTTGCTGCATTTTCCCTCTATGGGCCAAGTGGGACTATCACCCTTTCCTTAGCTTTCACTCCATATAATTCAGCTGCCCTACCACAAAGCTGAACTGAAATGCAGTTCATTGCAGCCACTTCTAGTGCTGGGTTATTATTTCATATGCCATAATTTTTTAAACACCTTGTTTCTCTATGTGCTTACACAAGCATTAACGTGCAAAGACAATTGATACCAGGCTAGACTAACCATCTTGCTATCTGTATTTTTTCCACCATTAATGACTTTGCAAGAATAAGTGGCATTTGAGATCCTTATTTTGTTGAGCCTTGCTCCTGTTAAATGACTAGAAAACAGTATCTCTATCTGATTAAGTGTTGAACTGGGATTTTGAGCTTTGCTAAGTAGCAAGTATAACAGAATACTCTTCTATGCCTTAATTGCTATGTAATATTACTGCACCATATTGCACAGTAACTATTAGGTAGTTGCACTGAAAATGGGTGCACCTCTCACAAAACCTGAGTTTTAATAAGCTGCCCTTATTTGTCGACATTTGTGAGCTCTTTGTACCATGGCAGTCTCTCTGTGAACACTTTGATAATGTTAGTCTCTATTCTGCCTCTATTACTGCACCAAATTTGGGTCTGATAAACACACTATTCACTGATGGAGATATAATTATCCAATCTGCAGGCTTTGCACATATAGGAGTTGATGAATCAGATATTCTAACATACGGCCTGATGTCTCTTCTGGCAACTTCACCACCTCAGTAGTTTGTGTTTTTCAGTTTTAAATTGGTAACATTAAATGTCTTTAATAGCTTATTACTGGAACCCTTTACAGGGTAGAGATGTGGTGAATGCAAACAAGAGTACTTGACAAATCAGAGACTGTGATGGTTGGCAGATCCCATTGGCAATTTGGTAATGTGCTCAGGATCACAGATATTAAAGTTGGAAAAGACACATTAGGTGAATTCCTAGCTTGAGTGAAGTAAATGGCAAAACTGTGGAGTTGCAGGGGCCAGTTGCATTAATGGTGCTGCATTATACCACATTCCACAATCTGGTCTGTGTGCAGTTCTACAGGGAGTTCCTGGAATTCAGGCATTGAGTCATGGTAGGAGAGTATACAGCTATAAGCTTTATCGATTGCTGTATTCATTTAGCACTGGCCAAACTCCCAAGGCCCTACCTCAGGGTTTATTCAAAATTTACAGAGAAGTTTCTTCTTGTTTAGAATCCTGGTGAGGAATCCAAAGGGACGTCCCTCCGATACCACACAGCACAGCTTGTAGTGGCTCAAAACTCTCACAAAATCTGGAACGACTTCTGCTGAGCTTCTCAGATGTTTCCAGCAAACACAGGAGGTTTATTTAAGGTTGAATGTTGGAGCTATGGGCTCCTTTTTAAAGCTTGAGTCTGAGTATTTTCCACTGTCATCAGAAATACAAAAGAACCTTTACAGTGCCAACAGAGCCTGTCTCCTAAAACAAGGTCCTCTCAGGTGGCAAGAGGCTTCCCAGGACTGAGGCAGTTTGTGTTGAGGTTTGGGATTAGGAGAACAGTGCTGGACACTCTGTAAATCTACAGCAGAAGGCATAACTCAGAGTACTCTAAACCTCATTGGCTCTAAGGTTGTCTTAATTATTCAAATCCATTCTGGAAGCTGAGGTTCAAGATCAGTAGAGTGGAAATGTAACTCAGATGCACTTTCCTACTTGTGGTCATAGTGAGCATAAACTAAGATTTTAATCTCTAGCATGGTTGCACATAGTTTCACTGTCATTTCTCAAGGCTTCAAGCTTCTGTCCTGCTGAATGGAAACTAGAGGTCAGTCTCCAGATACAAGCCCTTAAGAAAAGCTACTGACAGCTGCAAAACTTTACCTTGTGTGAAACCTGTACACTAATGCATTTTGCTGATAAAATCCCATGGTCCTGTCTCATTTCAAATTCTTCTACTGGTTTTCAGGCAGTAACTAAAAGCAAAAATACAAGGTGATCGTTGCCTCAATAAAAACCTTTCAAAGCCAAGTGTAAATGAATGCTGTAAATTACACACTTTTTTCCCCCATGCATCTCACAGATCTGAACTCTGAGGATCAATCAGTTGCACACAAGAGTCGTGACCTTGCTCTCATTGCTCCAAGGGACTGTTGTCTCACTGCATGCTATGACCCTTGGTGTGAACCTGGTAATATTACTACTTGTGGGTCTATCAACAACAAGCCCTCTGTGGTCCCAATGTGCTTAAGAAAACTTAATTCCTCTTGTTCCAAATGTAGGGATCTCTTTTGTGCCAATTACCCTTTGACACTTCTATTCAAGCTTACTTTCCAAACACTGGTCCCATAAACACTGCTCCCTTCACAGGCAGAGAGGCTGGCAATAGCAAGGAAAGCTACTGCGAAAATGTTTTTTCTTGATGTTCCCATTTTGGGATGGCTGCTAAATGTATGTCACTGCCTTTTAGAAAGCTTTACATAATGGCTGGATAGCTGGCTTCCTCGTGACTCAATCTACAACTTTCTTGTAGGTTTAGCAGACAGAATGTAAATGCTTTATTGTCCTCATGGTAATGTTAGATCTTCCTATGAATCTGTGGGTGAAATCAGATTCCTAGAAATCACTATTCAAACACACCTTAGCATCAACTGCCACAGTGGTCAGCCACAGTCTCAGAGAAAACTTCTTTGTGGCTGTACTAGACTTGAAAATATGCATGTCAGTTATTTCCACATTAATGAACAGAAACTGCTTCCTCCAACAAGGAGGTGAGATCTGGCCAAGCCAGTGTTCAGATGCTGCAGCAGTCGCAGCAGTGGCATTATTAATGCCTGCAGTTGCTCTGCTTGCTGATTCTGTGGAAGGAGCATCAGGGCAGTGCACATACATCTGTTAGCAACCGTTTACATGCGAACTATCCATCAAGGCTAGGAAGTGAAAATCTGATATGGAGCATGCCAGAGCACAAGGCTATGCTTGGCCTTCTCCACTTCACTTCTGCACTGGTGACTTTTATCTACCACTCTGCTCTTTTACTGAGCAAATAAATAAATTGGCCGTCACTTTCTATTGTAAGGTCCTGGTGCCTTTTCCAGCTGAGCAGCAAGCTACCCCACCAGCTGGCAGCTGGGCAGCAGAGTTGAGGCTGTTTGTTTGCAAAGCGAGCAGGCTGGTGGCCCTGGGATGCAGGAGCACAGTGAGGGACCTGAAGGAGAGGAAGCACAGTTGATGGCAGCTGATAGCTTGATGGCCTGGAGGCCTTTCACAGGCTCATCCAAGGCACAAATGCCACTTCTGATTCTTGAGAAGGGCAGAACAAGCTTAAAAAGGATGAAGGCTGACATTGCAAGGGGCGTTGTTGAGGGAGACTAGGCTCTCTTCCTGGTCACCCATCTGCTCTGGGGCTTTCAGGAATGCGCTACCTCTTTTTTAGCCATGATTTCTGCACTTTGCTGTAACTCACTGAGTTACACTGTGCTCCTCCGGGCAAGGCCTCAGCTGCCTGCCCTGCTTCTCAGCAGGGTTCTTTTGCTAGTACTCAGCCCAGCTACTGCTGCAGCACCCTGGCTGCTTCTTGGCACGAAGGGGAGCAGGGGGAGCTCCTGCTTGTCTATGAAGATCCGAGAGCCAGACCGCTGCTGCAATTGTATGTGGAGAAAGTTGGGGGTTCATCTTATATTTGGGGCTGTAGTTGGGAGCAGCCACCATGCTAAACTATTCATCCATGCATAAACTATTCACCTTGCCTCTTTGGTGGTTAAAATGATAATGAGGCTTCTTCTTGGACAGATGCAGGTAAACGGAGGGGTGATCTGCAGTAGTTAGCAGCAGGCAGGATCTGTTTCTAATGCCTGTCACTCCCTTGCCGAAAGACCATAAGGATGACCTGTGACCCAGTTCATCTGGCCTGAAGCTTTCTGTTCTAGAGAAAAAAAAAAGGTTCACTGTCTGCTTTTTCTTCTCCTCTGGTCATTCTGTGAAAATTAATGTTTCTCTTGCTGCTGCTGTTGGCACTTTTAACCAGAAGTTAGCAGCTTGGGAACTGGTGGCCTGCCAAAGCATTCACCACACACTGCAAGGTGAGAGCTGCCCACACTGGCTATGGGCTGGACAAGCTGTGAAAGGGAGCAGGGAAGAATGAACGAAAGTGGATGAGGGTTGCAGGATCAGGCTCACTTTTCAGGGTTACACTGGGTGGTCTTAATTACAGTAGTGTTACCTGCTTCCTTCTTCCCAGGATGTTTCAGTCATGTCTCATGGGAGTGCTCAAATAAGCAACGGTAAATTACTTCCCCTTAGCTCATGGCACTGGTGAAACTATGCTCCCACTGCTGGCTGATTTACTGAAGAAGCTACTGTCCAGGTCTTAGTTTACTGCCAAGTCCCATTGTGGGCACAGAGCAAAGAGGGAGGCTTTTTATATATAAACCCTACGTATTGGAGGTGGCAATATTTTTTGCTCAGAAAACTTTTTGCCTAAGCTGAAACAAAGAAAGGCGAAAACTTCAGCTGCAAAGAAGAGAGCTTTGGAAAGTTATGTGCAAAGGAAAAACAGATATACAGCCTGTCCACTGAATTTGTACCGACTGGGTTTTTCCTGACATGCTAACTAACGACCCTGAAGTTTGAGTGGCCTTTGATCTTTGGTCTTTGATACCGATTATAGCAATTCAATTTCAAAGAACTGACTTGGGTTGTCTATTATTATTATAGTAGGTTTAGTGTTTTTGTTTGAGCAGCTTGGTTAATTTTAGGTGGAAAAGACCTTATTCTCCTGTGGTTAGCAGTTTGGATAGCTACTTCCTGAAGAGCTTCCTCTTGATGGCTCCCTTTGGGCACTTATTTGCAGTGAGTTAAGGTGGGCTTTTGGGTCAGAGCTTACAGAGCTGTGAGTCAGGAGAGAATCAAGAATGATGCATTTTTCTCACTCTTGCTATCTCTGTACTGGTTTATTTCTGGAAAATCAAATATAACAGTTTAATCAAAAAGGAAGTGGGAAACAATATAAAAAAATACTGCCTAGTTTTTGCACAAATAAAAAATAAATGAAATAGAAGCATATTCATCAAAATCAAAGTCAATACTGAAATAAAGTTGGCCCCTGTTGGTATATGCAACATAAAATGAAAATTAAAAAGGGGAAAGCCAAGCACTTATAAAAAAGGAATTTTTTTTTTTTTTTTTTTTTTGTGAAATAGCTGTATTTCATAATATAATAGCAGTAATGCACTCTATGCATAAATGCTATGGGGGAAAACTTAGGATATAAATTAGATTTTTTTTTTTTTCCTCTGCTAAGAGAATAACAGAGAATACCTTTGGATACAGCTTAGGACTGTAATTAAGACCTGGGTAATTTAGGAGGGACCGAATTACAAATATCCAATGTGATTGATGGTAACAGGGCAGATGGGCCCTTTAAAGTCCTGGCAAGGCAGGAGGCCACACTCGTAATACTGCAATATAGAGAACGGGAATCCACCCAGGGGACTGGGAATCCTCCCAGGGGCTCCCAGCCAACAGCCTTAAATAAAGCTCTGGTGCAGAAGGAGCATTGGAAATTAAAAAAAAAAAAAAAAAGGGAGAAAAGGCAAGACAAAGTGGGCTGCAAAGGGACTATCAGTGGAAATATTCACCCTAAAGTGTCTGAGGGAAACTGCTGCCTGGTTTTTGTTTGTTGCTATTTCTCTTAGTCTGGGTCTGGGAAAAAGCTGGTCAGGACTTCTCCCTGGCACAGCTACAGTGCTCATCCCTGTGACCTGGCAGAAAATGAGTCAGGGTTGCCTCCACCAGTGGTCCTTTAAAAGAGACCTAATTCCCACTCAAGTCAGCAAGCATTCCTTCAGCTCACCTGCACTTCTATCCTACAGAGCTCCAGTACCTTAATTCATTCATGCCGTGAGGCATCCACTAGGGCTGGAAGGCATTTGATCTCCTCAGATGGAAGGACCTGTCCCAGAGCAGACTCTAATAGAAGACAGTGACTCTTTGCCAAGCCATCACTCAAAACAGTACCTTAGAAAGTGGTTGGGAAAACTAAACCATGACCTGTTCCATTAGATGGATGCTAGATGCATGTTTTCTTCTCAGGTTTTCTCATGTGTACCTGTGCTGTCAAGAAGGGTTTTAGGAAATTTTATTCCTTATAATTTGTTCTGGTCTTGTTCTTTAGGATTAGAAGAAGCTTTTGGGGTCAGGATGTGCATTTCTTTGAATAAAAGCTTGGGTCCACTAATGCCAGTGTAATTCTGCCATGGCTTTGTCTACGTTATCTAAGTAAGATCTCCTGATGCCAAATGAATGATTTCTAGACAATGTAAGAGTAAGACTGTACAGGTTAAGCCAAACTTGCCTTGTATATTGTCCAGGAACCATAACCCTAAGAAAAATACTGCCAAAGTGAATTGCAGGGAAGAGCAAGATCTCACCAAAACTTTTCCTTCCATTTCCATTGATGTCTTCAAGATAACCAGATTTCATGAGAATAAAAGATCTGGAAAAGGCTGGGACCCAGCTTTTTCTTGGCCTTTTAGGGATATCTTAGGAAATTCAGAGACCATTTCACAGAAATGTTTAGTAAAACCACCTTTGAGTCCTATATGGTTGTTTGGGTTACAGAAACTCCAGTTTACTGCAGTTGGGAGGAGGCCAACAAAAGAATCACATTGCAAAGTGGTTGTGCTACTGGTAAAGTTTCTGTCTGGAAGTTTCAGTTCAGGCACACTTCACACCTGAGGAAGGCATTGGTGTCTTTTTACAATGGTTTTGCCCCTGTTTGGATGAAACCTAACTTCTGGTGCCAGAGATATGTGGTCAGTTCAGAATAGGTCCATATTGACCTTTTTATCCAGAAAAGGAGGCAGAGGGCTAGCACCTTCTTGTGAGGACATCAACCAGGTAAAAGCATAGAAAGAGAAGCCCAGAGTGCCAAAGGAAGCAGAATAAGGTACCAAAGCCATGATAGCCTTACATAGTGATTTATTTCATTTAAGCCTCTGTGCTCTACCCAACAGAGGTAGTGTTGCACCTAGTGCCTGTGATGACTCCCCTGTACTCCTACTCTCTTTGAATGTGTTTTGGCTGGCCTGTGTTTCCTGACTGATATTTTTATTGTAGGTATTGGAAAGGCAGATGTGTGGTTTGCTTCCTGAGCAGGAGAGCAACTGCCAGAAGAATGTTGTTAGCTGGGATATTTAACTGCATAAACTGAAGTGCTGTGAGTAGTGATTTTAGAACTGGCATGTTCTCTTTTCAACTTATAAACCTATTTTGATATTTATATAGAGTCATAAAATATAGCAGGAATGTTTTAATATATTCACTTGCATAGGACAGCTACATATAACTTGAAACTGAAGTTGTTATTTTTGTTTTCTTTACTTGTTATCCAGTAATACGTAAATTATTGATCACATCCACTCAGGCTTAGCAAATCTAGCATTCACATGTGCCTTTTTTAATGACTGAAATAGTGATTTTTTTAAGAGTCTGTGGGTAGTAACATTAATTGGCATACAGTGCTGAAGAACTGCTTTAACGCACCTACTAAACAAATATATCTGCCATGATGCTGTCATGGTTACCTTTGATGTGGAATCACCATCCTATTGCGCAAGAAAGGAGGGGCAATGTCATCTGGAAAAAAGAGTTCAAGTGACAATGACAATGATTTCTATGATGAGGTTCTGCCATTATTGCTGCTACTTTGACTTTCCTGGAGCTGCTAAGACATAAAAGAGGGCAGAAATGGAAAAAGGAATATAGCTTATGAAGGAGATAAGAGTATTCCTCATTTGTCTGGGAAAAAAAAAAAAAAAGAAAAAGGGAGAGGAGAAGACCCTTTGAAATTATAATGTATTTGCTAAGAAAGAGACAAATGAAAGTAGAGAGAGAATGGAAAGTTTTGATGAAGCTGGAAGGACTGAATAAAGGAAGTTCCATTCAGGGTGGGAAGTGCGATCTTCAACATCACCACCACTTTGGCTCCAAGTCAAATTAAATAATGGATGTTTTCCTTGACCTTTTGCTACTTTTGCAGTGTGTTACATGATATGTTCAAAAATTAAATTGGTCCTTAATAATACTCCTTACTTTAGTGTTATTATTGGAGTACCACATACAGACTAATCCTCCAGCCTTCACTTGGACAAAACTGCCAGTGTTTTCTGAGCAGGTTTCACCAAACTGTCCAAAGAAAGCTTGTGAACACAGTCTCATTTCAGAGGAGTACTACACATTCACAATGCTTGCTGAAATAGTAGCAGAATTGGGTTGGAAATACCACAGCAGCAGTGTTTGGAGATATGTCCACACTGCTTTTTTTTCATCAGTCTGGAAATACTATAAGATTGGCTGGAAGCAGCAAGAGAGGAGTGAGGCTGTTCAATGGGAAATAGTGGAATTCAGGTTAAGGTGAAAGACACAGATGGGTTCCTCTTAGAATAAGCTCATTCACCTCCGGCCTCCAGAAAATGTTCAGTAATGAGCCAACACTATCAAGAACCAGTAACTGTGAGCTCAGAACTCTTTCAGATCAGCGTAAATAGGATCAGTCTGGCTTGTAGAGATGCCTAGTCTGCATTTTTATAGGTGCATAAATAACTTGGCAAACTAAATTAATGCATGAGCCAGGTTAAGACCTTTATAAAAGTAAAAGATTGTTGCATTATTGGCATTAATATGGTTGAAAGGGTAAGTGCAGAGATATAGTGCCATATGGAGGCAAACAAAGCTTTCTGCTTCCCCTGGCACTGGGAAATAGGGTGGTGTCTTGGGGAAGTAATGTGGAAAGTCACCACTTTCCTGAGGATCTTCCTTGGGTATTCTGTGCCATCATTGCTAGTGAAGGAATGGGGGAGTTTGCCCATCCTCACCTGCTGTAGAGTCTAGAGTATTTATAGACTTTTCCCTTAGGACAGGAGAAGGATTACTCTCATGCACTGCACATGATTTTCCTTTATTTGTACTTTCCTTGCTGCTTCCAAATGTGCTTGCCATCTTAACCTCAAACAGATCTCTTGTTCAGGAAAATGCTGCCTATAGTGAAGGATTTGGAAGAGCTCTTGAATGTCACTTGGATGTGATAAAGCATTCAGGTTTCTAACGGGTAATGTTCAGAGTGTGCACAGAGCACTTGAGGGAAGGACAGAGAATGAGGAGGAGGGAAGGAGAGCTCAGTGTTGTCAGAAAGCCACAAGACCTTTGAATTATTACACTGAAAATTGAAACTGCTCTATCAAAATTGATGGAAGTGCCATGTAAGGTTGTTCTCCCCTGTACCTTATTTCCAAAGTTTGCACTTTGAAATGTGTTTATCTGTAATTCAAACCTAGGGGTCTGACTCTGAGTGACCTTAAGTTATTTTTTTAAGCAGTCTCTATTTACGTGACTTTAAGCATGATGACCCTTTGGGCACAGAAAGACATGCTGATGTGCTTTGAAATCAAAATGAATACACCTCCCCTTTCCTTCCACTCCTCCCCATGTGGTAACTCATGTAAGTCTGGCTTTTATCTAAGAAAAGATCACAGAAAAAATGTCATGTTATTGTTAGGAGAATGCATGAAACTAATGGCATTGCTACAGTATTATGTACCATGTGTGTGTGCAGTCTTCTATGCCCACACTGTGCAAATATGCTATGTCATGTGAAAGCATTTTCACAAAATCATTACAAACACCATGTAGTGTCACCCCACCGCTACCTGAAGATGAAAATTTTCAGTACTAATGCTACAAAATGTGTATTATGTTGATTTAGGCTAATCAGTTCCATAGATGTCATATTACATTGTTAAATGCGGACATAAGTGAAGTATTGTTGCTTCCAATGTTAACAGCCCACAGCAGGGGAGCTACTCACCTCTGCAGCATCCGTGGTCTGCTAGATGCAGCTGGGAGCTGGGGACTTCTCCAATTATTCCTTTTGTTATGCTTTTATTGACACAACTTGTTCTGTAGAAGTTACAAAGTTTTTTAAAGTGAGACTTTTCTCAAATGCTTTCTAGTTTATTACTGTCTGGCTACAACAGGGCCCATTACAGTGGGCTTGAGATCTTCCTTGGGCACCCACCCTAACTTAAGGAGCTAAGAATGACTGTCTGTGCACCGTGTGGTGGAGTAACAAACCTCTGTGTGAGCCAGTGACCTCTGTGCTTTATGAGCAAGAGCTTACCTGTGCCCATTAGCAAGGTTATCTAGCCTCTCCTCAGATGTGGAGGAGTATGGTTGTTGCTCAGTTCATCCCTACTGTCCTCAGTAGTGGGTCTGTTTGGGAGGACTGAAGTGAGAAGGGTGAGGGCCAGGAAAGGCAATGATCGGCTGCTTTTTGCAACATGGACATGCTGATTCTGCCTTCTGCCTCGATGGCACTGTGAACTTCATAACACAAAAGCGTTCTGAAGTGCCTCATTTGTTTCCAGAGGAAAAGTCAGAGCTTAAGAGAACAAAGAAAAATACCAGTTTTAAAGCTGCTGAAAAAGACTGATGTTTATTTGTCTTGCAGTTTGGGGTATACTCTTAATTACTGAAAATAGCACTTTGCTATTAAGTGCTATTAAGCTGAGATGAAATGTGTTTGCATTCACGTATATGTACAGCAGATGACCATTACTCTGTCTCATCTAAGGGGTATGGAAGGACTGCCATTTTCATGTCAACTCTGAAGGAAGTGTTTTAATGAAACGGAAATGAGTCAAGTTATTTTGCATTCACCTTTTGTGTAATTTTGTTTGCGATGTCCTGTGCTCAGGTGCATGCCAGACCTTCATATGACAAATATAATCTGGGACTGACAGATGACTTTCACCATCCAGTGATATGTTTTGTTTGTATTTGCTATTTTGTGTCAATTAGCAGAACATGGAGGGCATAGTGGCTTTGGGTGAGCGTGTAAAAGAGCAATAAAATATTGCATTATTTTAAAATGATCAATTAAGTCCTGCTATGTTGTGGTAAAATAACATGACCTTCACCCACCTACCTGTTGTGAAATTTCACCTGAAAAGATGCACTCTAGCTGTGTAATTCCTCTTCCAAGCAATTCTAGATTTACTAGCTAAGCCCAGCCTGAGCTTGGTTCTCTGCTTTTGATCACTATATTAATTTGACTGAAGAGCCTCCAAAACAGAAGGAACATTGATAGAATGGAAGCAGAGGATATAGAGAACACAGCAATACAAGCCTTTCTTGCAAAAGAAAGCTGCTCTGAAGAAGTAGTAATAGATCAAACACTCTTCATCTCCAGGCATGTCTATGGTAATAGAAGTTAACGTTAGTCCATTTTTCTTATTGACACATCGTTTGTTTAAAAAGTAAACTTGGTTTGGCTCAGAGGCTGTAATGATCAGTTTGTAACATCTGGTGGAAAAATCTTAAAGGCTGGCTTGTGAGGTTTTTTAGCAGGGTCTCTGTAGAATGAAGAAGTGCAGGGGGGTGAGGTAGGCAAGAGTAGCAGCTATTGAAGCACTGAGGGGAAACACAGAGCAGTCTTTGGGACATTATAAGAAAAAAGTTTCTTGGTTTTCCCACTGTTTTGTTTTTGGAGATGGTGTGTAGCAAGAAGCTCAGAGAAACATCAGGGATCCCTAGATGCTTCTGTCTGCTAGAGACCACACTGGGTGCTACGCACTCTAGTGCATGGTTTCATGGTATGGGGCAAATGAGCTGCATATCCTTGAACATTCTGCATAGTCTTGCAGGAGGATAATATATCTCCACACTTCCTAAATGTAAGGCAGAGACAGACATACAGTCATGCAGACATGACAGTCATGCAGGACAACGGGGCTACTACACTCTCTCTCTCCAGACACATTTTCCTCTCTACCCTTGGATTCCAAGACTTCCTCAGAGCTTGGTGGCATCCAGGTTTTTAATGAATTACTGGATTTCTCCATCAACAGTGAGGACTGGCAGAAATAATAGTATAACCACCCTTAGCTACAGTGCGGGGAATTGTCCAACCCCCCTTTTTGCCTGGGGCATTTGACATCTCTGGTAAAGCATATGTGCTTGCATGTATGTGAGAGCTTCAATGTGTGTACGCATATACATATGAATGAGTGTCCAGAGTTTGCCGTGCACATTTTCTTGCACAAAAGAGGCATAGCAGTTTGTCTTGCCATCACTAAAAAGAGCAGCAGCAGCATTCAGCTAAAAAAGAGAATACCGTCCTCTCCAGTGAAATCGCATGTTTATCCTGATTGCTGAAAGAAAGGTTGTAAAGGCCAAGAAAACAACTTCCCAGTGAATCTACACATTGTGAAGTCATTTGGGCTGGTCACTACTTTTCAGAGAGAATTTTTTTGGGGGGGGGGGGGGGAAGAGATAAAAAAAAGAAATTCGCAAAAGCCAAAGTGCTCCATCCTATTCTTCCCCTTTCCCTCAGCCCCTCAGCTCAATTTTTTGATAATCCCTGGTATTCACTGAATCAAACAGTGACTGCTGATTGTTTTGATGATAAATTGCCCGCAGTGCACGTGGGACTAATTATGAGATGGCACATTTCACTCTGCCACCTGTATAAACTAAATTTTAGACAGGCACAATAAGGGAAGTATTCACAACAATACAACATTTGGAAAAACTGCAGACCTTCTCCCTGTTCCCTCCCCCACTCTCACTAATGGAAGGCTTTGTAATAGAGAGTTAGGTCTTGAGTCTATAAAGGAAAAACCTGAGGGAATAGGAGGATGTGAATAAGGGAGGAATCAACCTGGAGGATCTACAGGAAAGGAGAAATTGGGGATCTGGGAGAAAAAAAAGAGAAGGGCAATATGTCCATAGAGATGGAGAGATCAAAGGAAGGAAAAGACCTGAAAGCAATAAGATTGTTTTGGCACATGAGAGGGAGATGATGAGGCTCAGAAAGTTGGCCTGGGGAGTACATGCTTGAAAGGTACAAAGAGTGAAGAAGAAAGGGAGGAAATATGGGTCAGACACTCCTTGGTGACTGAGGGCTGCTTGATAGCTTGGAAGAGTGAAACAGAGTGTGAATTGTGACCTTTTCTGCGATCCTGGCATGGCCAGGACACAAGCATCACAATCCACATGAGGCCAAAAGGGAAACCACAGGTGCCTTTTGCCAAACCTCTTCCTTGTTTCTTCATGGGGGTGAGGTGGTGTGCAATTTATTAGCATTCTTCAGCCAGAAGGGGAACCTTTTTGTGCAGGGGAAAAAAACTTCAAATTATTACAAGCTATATTATATTCTCTTACTCAATGGGGATAAAACAATGGGCCAGATCATTCAATTTTGTCTTACTATTTTGGGAACAACATTTCCTTATTGTCTATGGACTTCGACACACAATTGTCCTGCCCATACCTTTGCTCTCTGCAAGTGTCAGGAAGGTGAAAATGTGCATGCAGGTCCTTGAGTATAAGAGAGAAACAGAACATGGAACAGTTATTTCATCCTGTGTTTTACACAGTGATGTTGTCATGGGCCCTTGAAATAACAAATAAACAGCCTTACTTCTGTCTCCTCTGCTCCAGTACTGGTGCTTGTATCTTCTGCCTTATCCAAGGGTCCCGATGCAATAGCTGACACATAACAGCACATCACTGCTGCTCATCCATGCGTGTACGCATGTATATGTATTTACACATTATCATCACATTGACTGGCTGAAGCCAGCTTTTGGGCATATAGTCTTCAAGTATTTTAAGTCCCTTGTTGCCATTGTATTTTGTACATCATGTTACATCCCGCAGGGATATCACTGGAATATCAGCAATATTGCTTTGTGATAGGCTTTTAATCTCCCAGGACAAGTATTTGTGACCTCATCTGTTTTTATCACTCTTTTCCTACCCAATTGCTATCCTAGGACAAAGACATTATTTGAAAGATAATTCTGTACATGCATATTTGCAAGACACTGTTAAAAGTCATAGTAGTTTTATTAAGACTTTACAAAGCACCATAGGATATATGTACAAGAGACAGCATTTCCAGTGGAACGTACTCTGGATGTTTTCCTGGTTTTCCCAAGCAAAGGAGACCAGATCATTGTGAGTGCATTGAGCATCTATTAGATTATCCCCTAAAAACTCCTGCACGCCCATCTTCTGTCAAACTAGGATTGAAGTTTTGGGAGTATCAGGGTCCCATGGGGTTTATGCATGTGTCCTGGATAAAAGAAAGATACACAAGTTAGTACTCCCACCAAAGACTGCCAAAAGAGTGAATGTATTTATATCATTAGACTCTAGAGAAAAGATTGAGGAAAGAGTGGGGAAGGGAATGGTCCTGGAAATGAAGAAATACGATGAAATGTCCTTCTATGGGTATATTTCTGCTGTGTCTTGCACCTTAGCAAATACAGGTAAATCTGAACCTGAGGTTCAAAGGCACAGAAAGCGAGTCTGTGTAAATTTCACTGGCAATTGAACTATGCAGTGTTTTTCTTTTGACATCAATCCGTCCAGCTAGCCAGCCAGACACATGGTTATACTTTGGAAAATCATAGCCATTTTGCAGGGTTTTTTATACTGTAACACACTGTAATTCTGCCTTTAACTTTCCTTTTGCATAACATTGGTTTATGAACTCCCTTTAAGATGAACTATTAGGAGTGCCAGGAAAAAAAACCCTCAAACCTGCAAAAGCTGCAGGTTGGTAGACAGGTATCATTATGAAGCCCCAACAATGCATTATTTGATGGCAATACTGTAATCTTGGATTTGACTTGAAGGGCTTTTTTTGCCTTCAGATCTGAGTGTATGTGAGGCAACTTCAAGCAGAAAATGGTGCATATATCTTTGGTGCATCTGTGTGCAAGCACAAAAGTTGCCTCCTGTTGAGGGTTGAGCTTGGAGTTGTGGGGCAGGGCAGGCTGCTCCTTAGGGACACAAACAGGAGAGATGGGGAGCTGGGGACCTGCAAACTGCAAAGTGAGAGAAAAGATGAAAGCTATGGAAGGATCCTGAGAGTCCTAGAGCCCTCTAGGACCTGGAATCTTTTTGGTCCCAGAATCAAAACTCCTCTCTAGTGTCTGCATTTTGATGTTTTGTCAAATGAAAACAGAAAAATGTGGTGGCCGTGAAGTTAAATAAGCCACTTTTTTACAGCTAGGACCAATAAATCTGTTTAAAGATGCATTACTACTTTTCTTGAGGGATAATTTAGACTATGTATCAAAAGGAAAATCAATAGCTTTTTCAATTACAAATAATTGCTTGTTTGACTCCTTTCCACTTTTTCATTTTTATTTATTTTGTCTTCAAAATATTTCTACTGAGAGTGTCTTCTGTCTTAAGTCTAAACCAGTAACACTTTAAAGACAGAGGCATAAAAAAAGCATTCCAGGAAGTCTTACCAGTGATGGTTTCAAAGGTGTTCATGCTGTGCAGAAAGTAGCCACAGATTCAGGAGATAGCATGAGCTCATGTTCACTGCATTACAGCATGCATAGGGTGAAACCCACATGCTGTAAAATAAATGGAACGTAAATGCTGTCAGGACATCAGGGAGATGCAGTCAGCTCCCCAGCACTGGGCTCCTTGCTAGCTGCTAAAACTTTACTTTGGGTCAGGTAAGGTTTCTCAAGGAGATGTTATTTAGTTTTTTAAGCAAAAATTTTCAAGCCATCTGAAACAGCAAAAATTAGATACGGGAAAATAAAAGACATTTTGAATGCCATCATGTTTTCATAACTTTTCCTTAGTAGGTATCTATGAGATATCATCTATGAGTACCTATGAGGTTTTACTTATTCTAATTTGTAAAAATTGGTGTTGTCTTTCTATGCTGTTGATGACACAGCAACAAGCCTTGAAGTTGCAGGGAAGAATAATAACCAAAGAAACAAGTATTTTCTTACAAAAAGATAATGTTTTGATAAAACATTCCACAAAGACGAAGCTGGAAGTAGCTGAAAACCTGAGGGAACCTGTGTGGTGACCTAGGTGGTGTCTTTCCTAGTCTTGTATGTTTTTGTGAATCTTACCTTCATATATTTAGATCTGGATTATCAGAATCTTCTTATGTCTTTAGAGGTTCTGGGTCTGATGAAACTTAAAGTGGTTTATTATCATCAGTGTCATTAAAGTAGTGTGACTTTTGTGTGTGGGTGTTCTCAAGGTTACTCCATTTTGCAATCCAAACCTGTAGCTGCATTTGGAGTAATCGTATCCGAGCCAGCTTTTAAGTGAGTTAGCTGAGCTACTGACAGGAGCATGGCGGATGCTCAGCTTGGACCATGCCAGGGTATTTAGCCAGGCTGGTGGGCAAGCTGGTGCTCTAACTCCACCAGTCTGCACACATATCATGGCTAGACTGGATACGTCAGCAGGAATTGTAACCACATGTTCAGGTTACAGAGTAAACGCAGTATAAGGTTGGTTAATATGCTTTTTGCAGTGTAAGCACAGTCAAAACTGATAAAAGTGCCCAAGACAGTTTGTAACTGGTTTAATATATTCACTATTCACTTCACTGAAGCTCAAAGATAAGCTCATCCTTGAAGAGTACAGGTTTCCTCTTCTGAAACTTCACAGGATTTCTGTCAGAGATTTTGTGTGCTGGGAACACGACCAACCCCATTTCCTAGGGGAAGCTTTCTCTTTGTGTGCTTCATTTGTGGAAAAACATGAGCTTCTTGAGCCTTGGACTCACTGCCACTTTGTGTGGTTCCTGTCTGCCAGTGAGTTTTCTGGTATATAATGGTATTCATCTTGCATGGTAAAGGCTCAGCTCTCCAAGGGGGAAAAAGAAGCAGATTTTTAAGCCTTAGCGCCCTGCATTTCCTGCCTGTCCCTTTAAGCTTATATTTAGTTCTAATGAAGGATAAATAGTTGGCAGAGGCACATTCCTCTCACTTTCACGGAGAAAGGCTTGTAGGATTGGGGAGCTAAGGAAATCTTAATGAAAATGCACACAGTTTGAGAAGAAGACATTTCTTTGAGCATTCCTCTTCCTTCTTCACTCCCTGGAAAGTATTTGAAGTGATAACAGGGAGACCACTAAAAGCAGATGGTGAATAGAACACAGAAGTTGTTACATGCTAAAAAGGGCATTTTATAATAAAGAAGTACTGAGGGCCCTAGACTCCCTTGAATGTGCACATTAATAACAAATAAATGCCAAACTAAAACTGCTGAAAAAGATGGGGAAAAAAATCCATTTATCTCCTATTAAGATATGGTTAAATTTTGCTCTTTAGAAATAGATCATATTGTATGTAAACTTTATTACAAACAAACAGGAGGGGAATCCACCCATTCAAAACTGGATGCATTTTTTTCATAATGTAACAACAACTTCTTCTAGTGCTTTTATTCTTTTTTTTCCATAAAAATAAAAAATGTAACTAGCAGCAGAGGTTGTTGTAGTGCCAGTTCTGCAAAGCATTTAAGAATGTGCTGAAGTGCTTCCCTCTGCAACAAAGCCAATAGCACATGCTTTATCTTAAACATGTGATCACATCCCATTGAAAGCATCAATGTTTAAACACGTATCTAAATGTTTTGCTGTACCAGAGCTCCGGGCACAATTCCTTATCCTTTGAAACCAACAGGAATCTTTCCAGTCCTTTCAATAGGTATTCCATCAAGCAATAAATCTCAAATGTTAAACAATCAAATCAGAGAATAAAAAGAAATCTGTTAAAGGTAGTCACTGACTAAATTCAAATAACGAGTAAATATTAAAAAAGCAAGATGTGGTCACAGTTATTCCAAAAGCAGACACAAAGAGAGATGAGATTCACTCAGTAGATTCTTTGTTCAGTTATGCATTCAGTGTGTTTATTCTGCTCAGCTATAAACCTATATTTACATAATTTTTGATGTTTCAGTTCACTGAGACTCTGATTCAGCAAATTACTTAAACAGGTGTTTCACTTTCTACAGTTCTAAGCCTAAAAGTCAAAGTGGATCCACGGGTAGTTGTGGCCCTATCAATAAGCTAAAGCCTAGAAGATGGCTTCGCTGCATGTCAGATCACATAGAACTTCTTCCAGAAAGAAGCTACAATCCAGAGAAGGAGTCAGTATATAATAATTTCACAGCATGTATCATGTTGCCATAAACTTTTTGTACAAAGGAAAAGTGATTAAAAAGCAAACAAAAAGCAAATAAGTAAACCAGAACATTGTACTTATTTGGCTATAGTTTAATTTTTTAGGCTAAAAACAGCTTAAGACATGGTAACAAAGCTGGTTTGCTCATTGTAGGCTTCTTGAAATGATACAGCCATGCGATCAAAGGCAATGGACCAGTTAGAGCCAAAATGTCCTGGACTGCAGCATATATAGAAGAAGATCAGATTGAAATGAATTTTGCAAACTGGATGAAACTAAAGCTTAAGGTTTTCAGGTTTGATACACACTTCTCAACCTCAGTGTGCTTTTTTTATTGTAACATAGAAAGTGCTAATATTGCAGAAAATTTGTACCTTTGTGGTATAGTAGTGCCTTTCCCATCCTATTACTTAACATCTATATCACATTAGAAACCTACACGGTACCTTTATAAAATAAATTGACACGTTACATTAGCCTTCTATATGACAATTTTACATTCTTGACAGAGAAAGCATGACAACGACCCACTTAACTACTGTAAAGCTGAAACAGAGGCATGCTGGTGTCTATTTTGTGAAGCTTCAGTCCTCAGTATTGCATCACTGTTGTCATTTGGACCAGGTAACCTCAGCACTATTCTCCTCCCCTCTGCTGACACCCCTCCTTTAAGTCTCCTGACAAAAAAAGGGACACAAATTGCCCAGGTGGACTGGCCATGGCAAGACAACCCTCTCAGTGTACACTTCAAGACAAACATGACAAAACTGACCCATGGCATTGAGACAGCTCCACACTTCTCCTGACCAGCCAACATCTAACTGGCACCCTGAATGTACAAAGGATATTGATTGTAGCTTATAAGCAAATTCTGGTTAAAATCTGAAGTGCAATAAGTCATGATTTGTGCATCAAAAGCATTTTCTACCTTCATAACCAGTTACAAAGACAGAGCAAGTGATTTTGGAACTTTTCCCCTCCCAACTGCAGAGTTTGAGACCAGAACACTTCCCTTTAGCATTTCCAGGCATTTCTGTCTCACATCCTCTAGCTGTAGGGTTTACTGAGTGTACCCAGGAAAGGCTTACATGAGGGATAAGGCTTGGGAATCTCACTGTATCTGTTGTGCTTGTGGTTCTATAGGCATGAGGTTGGCCAAGCAACTGTTAGTGCTAGACAGTGCTTCAGCTTCTGTTGTTTGTAAAACGGGGATGGAGACATGTAATACATGGAGAGCTGATGATACATGAAGCACTACAAGAATAAAGTGCAGCATAAAGGCCAAGTCATTTTATAATTGTTTTCTGACTAAAATTGAATTAGAGTCTCAGTGAGAGAGCATTGAAGTATACATTCACATAGATTATAATGTGGCATGCTAGCATAGTTAGAAGTTGGTAAAAGCAAACTGATATTCCTAATCAGTCAACTTTATCAACCTCATATAAGAGAACACAGTGAATAGATATTGCCTTTCCTTTGTATTTTGTTAGCAACCTGCTATTGCCGTTATAACATATTACGGGTAAAACTGCACTGCAGATGAAACCTCTGCTTTGAATAAGCAGGTTTATGGCAATTTCAGAACCAAACCCCAAATTCTAATTAAAGGTTGCTATTCCCATTTAGCAAAAACATGTTACTGAAAGTTAACCAAAGTGTAACAGTAGCATATGGATACACACAATCATCTGATTATCTGGAGCCCCCTAATAAGCAAATGCATTCACAGCTTGTACAAGCCCTCCATCGGTTTTGCTTTTTCCTTCTCTTAATGGCAGATTTTAATATGGTGAACATCACCACTTTTTAAACAATTAGAAAAAGGGTATTGGACACTGTTTGCATTGGGAAAGCTGATATTTGCAAGCCAAAGGCTATTTCATTACTACTAGCAGCATTTCAAATTTACACCAAATTAACTCTTTCTTGAATTAATGAATCTTTCTGCTGATCCTAGCTGTATTAAAAGCTGTTGTAAGATCAATGGAGGCTTCTGCTTTTGCTATAAAGCATTTGATTTCTCTTGTCCCACTTGACAGGTAGAGAGTGCTCTGCTCTCTTTGGACCTCTTAGTAATGAAATCTATTTCAGAAGAGTTACTGGTTGTTTTAGAAACATGATTAATAATGCTGTTTCTAAAAAAAGTAATTAGGAGAACTAAAGAATTCAGACAAGTCAAATACTTTCCTCTGAGTGTCATTTGGATCTAGAAGGTTAAGAAAATACAGACACAACCTGAAAAACATAGATCATAAAGCAGCAGTGTTCTTGAAGAAGAGGAAAACTTAAGGAGAATGGAACTGAACCAGTCTTCCATCAACTGTCTAGATCAGCTTCACTGCAAAGTCTATGAGACCTTGGCAATAAAGCAGTTGAACAGAATGCTGAAGAGACCACAAAGGTAGTTAAATCTGATGCTGTTAGACATTAAGGTCAGAAGTTACAAATTATCCTTCCCCTTCTTCTATAATGGCTTTAGACATTTTCTACAAAGGGCCCAAATCTGCAAAAAAGTACTATGTTCTACTGAAAGAGAAAGAGAAAGAAAGGGTAGATGATGGTACATTGACTGTTTGTACTATAGCCAGTTATTATTAAAATGTAAACCTACCTCAGATACTTTTAAGAGGAAAGAAAAACTAAATAAATATAAAATGGAGAAGTCAAGCTTTGAATAAAAGCTACTCCTCAGCCCTTAAAAATGATGCAGTTGAAGACTTTGTGGTATAGTATTGTATTGTTACTTGTGTAACAATTGTATGTTGTGTAATTGTGTGATACAAATACTTACCTCATGCACCCTGAAACCATGTCTGTCCTCTCGTACAGTTTATCAAGCTTTGCCATTGAAAGGAGTCATTCCTCCCACATTTGGAGTACTGGTGTAAAACTGTTTCTCTCACTCTTAATGTTTATTCTTGTTTGCAGATTAAATCTAATGACTGCCTTATAGTCCTTAACATGTATTGTGTGCTTGAATGTATCCAAGAAACCAAATCAAGCTCTTTCAATTTTCTGTTACAATCTTCCAAGTCTCATGCGTTCTATCAGCCCATGGGAAAAACACCCTTAAAAAAGCAGGGTATTTATAAGTAGGATTTAAAGGCACAGTTCCCCACCGATAAATGCATTTTAACAAATACCAGTAGATATTGAGCTTATTGCTTAAGAGCTCCTACATCTGTCTTGCTTAAATTCTCCTTTACATGCATGAAACATGGAGACGTACCATACTAATCCTTGCTTAATACAGTGTGTTAGAGGTGTGATTCTCATTGTGCTCAGGGCTGTACGAATGCAGAAACCAAATCTGGTCTTTCTTTAAACTTCTGACAAATCATCATTGTTTCTTTAAAAGTTAAACATCACTGTTTTGCATGAACAAACTGAAAATATGTCTATTCAATGTATTGGGAATTATAGCTTGAAATGTGAGGACTGATGGAATAAGGGAAAAGGATATATGTTACTGTTAACTACTTTACCATGTGCAAATGGACAAAGTAGAATAGAAATTACTTATCCAAAATGACGCAGGGTGTGCCAGATTTTATGGCAAGACAGAACATTCATGGTTATTATAGTGTTATTCTACTTTTATTGTGGTGGATCACAAACAAATGAAGGGCATGGAATATTTTCTTGGTGTTTTACTTATAGGTGATTCAGTCAAAAATATAATGCACTTTTTTGCTTATTATTACCATTTTAATTGCCATTTGTTTAGCTTCAGAAAAAGTACTCTTCAAGACCAAAAAGTGATTGCAATACCCAGTGTTTGCAAACAGTGAGGTGGGCTACAAGCTATGTGAGATTTTTCAGAAAGAATAATAATAGGCTTGCTGCTTTTTGAGCCTCTGGGGAGAACCCAGCTCACATTTGCAAGCTTTTCTTCATGTTCAGGTGGGTGAAAAACCTACAGTTTAGAGACAAAAGCTGAGATTTATTTGCTCCAAGCATGGGTCTTTTCTGGAGTGCACCTCTTGGAAGACGCCTGGGTGCGCAGGGCGCTTAGCTAGAGCTGCCAACTCCCAAGTCCCACTCTGGAGGAACTGAGCTGAGGATTGCACTGTTCAGGCTGCAACTTGTGTACAACAGAATAGGCACAGATCCCCTTTGGAAGATAAGATGCATGGTGTAGAGTTGCCAATGCCCTCTCTGGAGCTGAGTGGGCACTTTCCTCTTCCAGTGTTTGGGACTCTGTCTTGCAGGCAAAGCCTGATGCCTGCATTCTCCTCCTGCTTATTCAGAGCAGGGCTGCTCCTACTCCTCTGCTGACATACCCAGACTAGCTGCCTTTTCTTTGAAAAAGACCTTACTGAAATGGTATTCAACTCCTCCAAAATACCCCAGCTAATCTATTTGAAATAGATAGGACATACTGCAGGTGACCTGGCTCTCATTCATGAAATTGCATCAGTTCAGCACTTTAACACCAATAACTCCACAATGTTTAATTTTTTAATTTAAGTTCCTTGGATACTGTGAATTCAAAATATTTGATCAAAACTTCACTGTTGATGAATTTAGGTTCTTCGCATAGAAATCTGAAAGTATAATTGGGAATGCCTGTACACCAATGCGCGCAGCATGGGAAATAAGCAGGAGGAGTTGGAAACCTGTGTTAAGTCAGGAGATTATGATCTGGTGGCAATTACAGAGACGTGGTGGGACAGCTCACATGACTGGAATATAGTCATGGAAGGCTATGTCCTTTTCAGGAAAGACAGGCCAGCCAGGTGGGGTGGTGGGGTTGCTCTTTATGTGCGGGAGGAACTACAGTGCACCGAGTTCTGTCCAGGGACAGATGATGAGCGAGTTGAGAGTCTGTGGGTGAGAATTAAGGGGCAGGCTGGCAGGGGGGATACTGTTGTAGGTGTCTGTTACAGACCACCGGATCAGGGTGAGGAAGTTGACGAGGCCTTCTACAGGCAGCTGAGAGCGGCCTCACAGCCACAGGCCGTGGTCGTTGTGGGGGATTTTAACTTCCCTGATGTTTGCTGGAAGGACCACTCGGCAACCCAGCCACAGTCCAGGAGGTTCCTCCAGTGTATGGATGATAACTTCCTCCTGCAAATGGTGGATGAGCCGACCAGGAGAGGAGCACTGCTGGATCTCATCCTCACTAACAAGGAGGATCTGGTCGAAGCAGTAAGGGTTGAGGGCTGCCTTGGTTGCAGCGACCACGAGATGGTGGAGTTAAGGATCTTGTGTGGCAGGACTAGTAGAATACCAAGTAGAATTGCAACCCTGGACTTTAGCAGGGCAAACTTTGGCCTTTTCAAGCAATTGCTAGGGGAAATCCCATGGGCAGGGCTGCTTGAAGGTAAAGGGGCCCAAGATAGTTGGTTGACATTCAAGGACTGCTTTTTCCGTGCTCAAGATCGGAGCATCCCGACACGTAGGAAGTCAAGGAAGAGGGCCAAGAGACCTGCGTGGCTAAATAGGGAATTGCTGGGTATGCTCAAGTGGAAGAGGAGAGTTTACAGGTCATGGAAGGAGGGGCTGGCCGCTTGGGAGGAATATAAGGCTGCTGCTAGAGGATGTAGGAAGGCAGCTAGGAGGACTAAGGCATCCTTAGAATTAAACCTGGCAAGAAGGGTCAAGGACAGCAAAAAGAGCTTTTTTAAATACATGGCAGACAAAACTAACACCAGAGGCAATGTAGGCCCACTGATGAACGGGATGGGTGCCCTGGTGACAGAAGATAAAGAGATGGCAGAGTTACTGAATGCCTTCTTTGTCTCTGTCTACTCTGCTGCGGGCAGTCCTGAAGAGCCCTGTACCCCTGAGACCTTAGATGAAGTCAGGTCGACGGAGCGGTTTGCCTTAGTCGATGAGGAATGGGTTAGAGACCAGTTGAGCAATCTGGACATCCATAAATCCATGGGTCCAGATGGGATGCACCCGCGGGTGCTGAGGGAACTGGCGGAAGTCATTGCTAGACCACTCTCCATCATCTTTACCAAGTCTTGGGAAACGGGAGAGGTGCCTGAGGACTGGAGGAAAGCAAATGTCACTCCAGTCTTCAAAAAGGGCAAGAAGGAGGACCCGGGTAACTACAGACCGGTCAGCCTCACCTCCATCCCTGGGAAAGTGATGGAACACCTTATCCTTGGTACCATCTTAAGGCATATCAAGGATAAGAAGGTTATGAGGGGCAGTCAACATGGCTTCACCAGGGGAAATCATGTTTGACCAATCTCTTAGCCTTTTATGAGGAAATAACACGGTGGATGGATGATGGCAGAGCGGTGGATGTGGTCTACCTTGACCTCAGCAAAGCATTTGACACAGTCTCCCACAGCATCCTCACGGCTAAAATGAGGAAGTGTGGACTGGATGATCAGGTAGTGAGGTGGACTGCGAACTGGCTGAAGGAGAGAAGCCAGAGAGTTGTAGTCTATGGGGCTGAGTCTAGTTGGAGGCCTGTAACTAGTGGAGTGCCTCAAGGGTCAGTACTGGGACCGGTATTATTTAATATATTCATCAATGATTTAGATGAGGGAATTGAGTGTACTATCAGCAAGTTTGCTGATGACACTAAGCTGGGAGGAGTGGCTGATACGCCAGAAGGCTGTGCTGCCATCCAGCGAGACCTGGATAGGCTGGAGAGTTGGGCAGGGAGTAACTTGATGAAATATAACAAGGGAAAGTGTAGAGTCCTGCATCTGGGCAGGAACAACCCCAGGTTCCAGTATAGGTTGGGGAACGACCTGTTAGAGAGCAGTGTAGGGGAGAGGGACCTGGGGGTCCTAGTGGACAACAGGATGACCATGAGCCAACACTGTGCCCTTGTGGCTAAGAAGGCCAATGGCATCCTGGGGTGTATTAGAAGGGCGGTGGTTAGTAGGTCGAGAGAGGTCCTCCTTCCCCTCTACTCTGCCCTGGTGAGACCGCATCTGGAGTATTGTGTCCAGTTCTGGGCCCCTCAGTTCAAGAAGGAAATGGGTACAAAGTGGAACACAAGAGGTTCCACTTAAACTTGAGAAGAAACTTCTTCTCAGTGAGGGTGACGGAACACTGGAACAGGCTGCCCAGGGAGGTTGTGGAGTCTCCTTCCCTGGAGACATTCAAAACCCGCCTGGACACATTCCTGTGTAACATTATCTAGGTGTTCCTGCTCTGGCAGGGGGATTGGACTAGATGATCTTTCGAGGTCCCTTCCAATCTCTAACATACTGTGATACTGTGATACAGGCCACTGTACATGCCAGCCTAGCAGGACACATTTATTTTCCTTTTCCTACAAAGAAGCTGCCTTGTCAGTAGCAAGAATATATTAGTATATATATTTATAAAATAAATATACACTCTTACATACAATATAATTATAATATATACATTCTTTTAGGTAAAAATGATGCCAGCACAGGAATTTGCAAAATTTCTTGAGTCCCTGGAAATTAAATCTGGAGAAAGCTTTCCCAAGCTCATGAGCTCCAGAAAGTGCACCACTCACTTTTTGGTTCAAAGCAGTCAATACTGCAAAGGCAGGGGAATGCAGAGATGAGTTCATCTGTTGACAGCCGCCAAAAAGAAATTTTCAGTCATACTAAATTTTGACCTACAGTCTATTTGTATTTCTGTCATAATCTAGCACTGCTAAAAATCTCAGCTATGCTGAAGACTGCTATTGTTATAATACATAAACAGTATGGGTTATTTTAATGGACATATTGCCTTAAACTGAGTTTTCACCATCTGTTCTGCCCCTAATTTTGAATGCAAAAGAACATATTTCACAATTACATCTGTAAGTAATGATATAAGTAATTTAAATGCATGTATATGTTCACACAATGCAGCAGACAGCTGGGATATTTTTTTCTTTCAGGCAAAAATCAAGAGAAGAAATCTACAAACTCCTCAAAAAGCACTTCCCCCCTTCCCTTCTTGTTCCCTCACTTAGTGAAGCTGTTTCATTGCAGCCATAGTCGTTCCAATAAGCTAATTTTGCTGTACCTAGGAGCTCAAAGCTTGCTCAGTAAACTGATGTGCAAATTCATTTTTACAATGCTTCCCCTGTCTTCATCCAAATCCCCTCTGGCTTGAATGACAGTTTGGCAGATGCAAGGCATTAGATCAATCAGTTTCAATAGATGTTCAGGAGGTCAGGCTGTGTGGCCCAGTCTGTCTATGTTTGTAGCTCTGCTTTCATGCCTTCCCTTTTACACAGGCTTTTGCAAAAGCATCCTTCTGCAGGTGAATCTTGAACTGACTGGGATGGAAGCTGCCTGGCCAGAGAGTGGGGTTCACTACAGCAGAAGCAGTGCACAAACTTAAGTGAATATGATAACCACAGCTATGTGGAAGGCTGCTATGCAACACCACAGCAAGGAAACCGTTTTGGCTCCTATGTTCAAAAATCCCATTTTCAGAAAAAGACCTTTGGATGGACTGTCATCCTTCCACAAGTGCTTGCAGGGTTGTGAGATGTTAATTTTATCATTCATGTCATGATATTCCCAACAGCTAAATATCGACCAAATTCCTTGACACTTTGCAAAGACATCTATTGAATGAGAATTTGAAAAGTACAAGGTAAAATTACTTCTTGAATGTGTTATTTAGATAAAAGCTGATTTTACAGGTTTTATTGAAAGGAAATCGCAAACCCTGTAAAAGTTGAATAGCTTTTGCAGCATACTTGTGTTCTTCATATGTGTCATATGCATTTGGTTTACCCACTGGCACATCCTTGTCACCTCTGGTGGTGAACTGAACTGAGATACCAAGAGAATTCACAGTAACAGAAAGAAGAAGAGGTTATTGTAAATTCCTAGAACAAAATTTTAACAGGGAGTTTATTCCCATTGTTTAGTGCAAATTGCTGGTAGGGATTAGAGTGGCTTTTATTTTCTGTATTATAACTGCCTTTTTATACTGCTGCACATTTACTACTGCTAGCTTTTTGCAATCCATGAGATAGATAGCAGCAGTGGATTTGCATAGGTCTTATATTGTAGTTTGATAGTATTCTCTATAATTGTGTTCTTCGGACCATACTGCATTTCTTACTTTTTAACTGATAACGTCTTTTTTATTGTAAAGAGGTGATAGTCAGAAACAATGAAATGCTGATTTATGACAACTGTCCCTAAAAGCTTGCAGAGTTGAGAATGATAGAGGAAAATTATCAGTGAATATTTAGGTAAGGTGAGTGGAGTCATGCATCAGGAAAATTGGAACTGTGTTGAAGATATTAGACATTCAGATTTTCTTACAGTATCTTTTGAATTTTATTTCATTTTAGGAACTGGCTTTTTTCTTCATGGGGGTTGGGTGATTATGTATGTAACCATGTATAAGATGTAGTCAGACAATAACTGGCTGGATATTGATGTGCCAAGGAATGAAGAAATGCTAGGGCTGGCCTCTGATGTGTGCTTTGTTGCAGCCCAGCCAGTCCAAAGGCAATGGGAAGGATGTACCCACACCATGCCATCTGTCCCTCCATTGGTTTCATGGGATTGCAATACTCCCCTAGATTAATATAAAGCTGCAGGGTTGGGGCATGTACCATTAAGAGAGAAAGGGAAGTTTCTCTGATCTGAAATGAGGGCCTATAGCTGCAATAGGAAGTGATTTTTAAAAATGATTGAGCGGAAGTACTTTTATGCCAAGAAACTTCAGATTGTGAGTCAATCACAATGTAAAGTATTTTTTAAACCAATGCTACAAGGGGAAAAGAAGAAGCTGGATTTTTATTTAAGACCTGAAAACAGAGACTTAAGCAGCTGAAACCCATAAAGTTAAAAAGGCTGAAATGGAAAACCTAACTCAAGAGTGCCAAGGGGTTGCCTCCTACTTGTAACACTAGATGTTTTTTCTGTGCAGGGCACTTATGTTAACAAACAAAATCCATACCTCTTAGTTTCTAAATAGTTAAGACAGGCTGTTTCAAAGAGCTGATAAATTAGTTTTCCTGGGGGAGGAGAGCATCTGTACTCCTCACAGAACACCTTTCTGGCTTATTTCCTGTAACTTTTCAGATGGTTGTATATGAACGGACTTTCAAACAGATCTTTTCAGGAGCAAGCGGTAAAATGAGGGTATCCTTTGGGGAGGAGAGGGAGTGAAAGAATAGAAACCAAATGAGTGAATAAGAAAATAAAACAGAAAAATCTGATAGAAATAAAAAAAAAAAAGAAAGGAAAAATAAATATAGTAGAAACCTGTTAAATAAAGAGGATGCAGTACATAAGATTCTCTGCCACATGCAACTTTACTGCTGGTTTGGGATACAGAGTTGAAGCCATAAGAATCAAACACAGTTGCATTGGTTTGCTAATTAAACAGCCACTGAAGGCGCCTAATACAAAAAAAAAGTGTAAAAATTAGGCAAGAAAATGGGAGGAAAGCTACCCCTTAAAATAGAAGGGCATTTTAATAGAAATGGGCTACCTACGTACTTTTATCCTCCTGCAGTGAGAGGGGGAGAGTCCAAACTCAGGTCATTAAATAATGTTGTGAGCCCACTCACTAAAAATCGACCATATAGAAAATCAGGATCCAAGGATTTCTAATATTCTGACATAGAAATGCAACTCTGATCTGAAATTGTGGTTCAGACCCTTGTTCAGGGAAATCTTCATTCCTTAGCTTTACCAGAGACTTTGATGTCTTTTAATATTCTTAAGCACATAACCTCTAAACAGAGAGATATGCTGAAGAAAGAAGAGGAGATTTTGTTTAAAAAATAGAGAACTGGGAATATAAAAGAATAAAACCTAGATTTTTTTTTAGTATTAATTATCTATAGAATGAAACCTCTATGGCAGATGTGCCAGCCAACTCTCTCATCATCAGTTTCAAGACTTCAATCAGTGGATGACTCATAGTTAGTGAAAGAAAAATTGTTCCAGCTTCACAAGGAGAGCATAAATATTATGTTTCACTTGGTATCATAATTAACTGCATGCTTCAGATATTTCTTTTATGTCTGCTTTCACAATAGGTAATATAATTTACTGTTAATAGGATTAGAATGTCTTTTAAAAAGTAAATACTTCATTTGCTTAAGCATGTTTTCTGTTTGCTTTGTGCAGATACATATTTGGCTGCAGGCACACTATTTATACCTCAGTGTAGAAAATATTGAAAAAAAAAATTAGTATGTATAGTCCAGAAGCAAATGCATTTTTCTCTCTTGCTCAGCATAATAATAAAAGCTTCCTTTCCCTGGATTCCTGAAAATGAGTCCTGAAGTCCCAAAACATGTACATTTAAAAGATCATTTCGTGCTAAGGAAAAGAAGAATCCCCAATATTGCAGTGTAAAGAGACAAATGCTTGAATGGCAAAGATAATAACAGTAATAACCAAACTCACAAATTCAGGAGTGCACTTTTTGTACAGCTTTCTGAATTGAGAGTCAGAAAGGAAAATCACCACCAACTCTTCAAGGGAAAAAAATTCTGTCATATGGAATATCAGCTATCTCCAATTCAAACATCTACATATACACCCATCTAGAAAACTGAACTTGTAAAATGCAGGCAGGTAAACAAAGAAAGAGACGGAAGGGTGAAACCAGTGTTAAAATATAATTAGCATCATAAGCTTTAGATTTCAAAACTCAGTTAATAAGCAAATGAATGTCCATCAGTCAACTTTGTCAAGTTCCTGTTCAAAAATAGTTTTCTAGTGTATTTAAGATTTTTTTTTCTTTGATTTGCCCTCTTATTTTGGCAGACTTTCTACTAGGTTTTATGTTGGTTGTTTGAAGTGGAATATCTGTGACTGACAACAGGGTAGGCCAAAATGAGAATTGTATCTTAAATACCAGTATCCTATATGATGTATAGTTTTCTTTATGGGTAAAGGGAATTTTTATTACATAAGTGGCATTATTATATCTATTGGTTAGTTAGTATAGATATCTGCTTGGAAGAGATCTGGTCTCCCTGTTCACTGCAGCAAACAGATTTTGGCATAAACATTTGGATGTACTCACTTAAATGCTGATCCATCTATTGAAGTTTCATTAGGGAGCCGTGTGCATTTGCAAAGGATGAATGGTTTCATTAGCACTGAGACTAATAAACTTATAAAAGTTAATAATGTGAATATGTTTGATTTGGAATTATGCACATAGACATTAAGAATCACAAAAAGGCAGGCTTAATAATGCCCAGTTTTTTCTAGACTTACAGCTAGTGTATTTTCCTCTTTTCTAAGGCCTTTTAACAAAAAACACACATTGATTTCTTTCACATGTGGTCCCATGATATTATCAACAGGTTCTAGTGTTACACTAAGACTTTGATCTAAAAGCACAGATTTTACACCCTCTAAATATTATTTCCCACATGGTTTGAGGTAGGTTTGGGGATTCCTAATTATGGCAATTTTTGTCATTAATAGATTGAGGTAAGTACATCAAAATCATGTTATAGTTGAAGGACATCCATTTTGAAGTGTCTGTAAAGGCATGGAGGTCATAGGTAGTCTTTACACAGTCCTTTCCTTGAAGATTCCCAAAAAATTTCTGATAAGGTAACTTCCTTGTTCAAAACCCACAACTTAGCTCTTGAATCAGTGCCTGGATAAGTTTGGTTGTTAGCATCTCAGTCACGTAGCACACTTTGATGCTGTTCTTCTTCATCATCATCATCAAAACAAAAAGAAAATGTGTTTAGTTTTCCTCTCTCCCCAGCTTGCTTTTCTGATGCCAGTGTTACCTGATCACCTCACCCTACTCCACTGTCTGAATTCTGATTTCCATCTCTGAATATTCATGATGAAGTCTGAGTAATCAGCACTCTCCCTAGGAGCCTGACTCGGCAGCTGATCTCTAATGGTTTATCTCCCAAACTTCTAGACATATACCTTCTCTTTCTTTTAAATGTGGAAATTTAATTCACAGGTGTTGAAGTTACTCAATTGCAGGGCAAAACTGATGAAATATGATGCTGAAATCTCTATGTTAGGATGCAGCTGGTGGTGGTACAACAGTTTCAGTACAGGATGACGTTATGATGGCCACAGAGTTTCTAGGGCCTCAGTTTATGGGTCCCTGAACCATCTCTGAGTGTAGTGTGGAAAGCCTGCATCTTTTATCTATCTCCAAAGAGTTTCAGGACACAAGAAGAAGGACCCTTCCCAGCCTGGCCAGCATATTTTTCCCCAGAACACTATGACTATGTAAGTCAGTCTCGCTGCCTACACATCTTCTTTTTCTTTGGGAAGACTATCAGTAATTGTGTCAATTCTGATTGATAGGGATACCTGTCCCTTCTCACTGGGACCTGGTGTGAAGCCACATCAGATTGTACCACAGAAGGCATTGAGTGGTTTAGGGAGGAACAAGTGACAGGCACATGCACCTGGCAGGCTCTGAATTGAAGCCATGCGGTTAAAGACTGTGTATTGCCAATAACTTGAGTCACCATCTATTTCCTCTCATCACTTTCTTTCTATTAAAGAGAGAACTCATCTATGACAAATCTATCAGTGGCTCCATTCTTAGACTTAACTAATAGCAGGGCTGCAGCTGCAAGAATTATAAATACATCTGGTTTTGTGCTGCCTGGTACAACCCTGTATCTATTATTATGATCTGACATACATCATAACATCTCCTTCAGGTGCTGGCACATCATTTACAATAATCTCAGGTAACTGATGTTGTGACACCTCTCCTGCATGTGTGCTGGGTTCCTGTTAAATGACCATAAAGTGAGCTACTAAAGGGAAACATCGTCAGAAAAGAGCAAGACCAAATTTAGACCTTCTGTAAGTGGGTGCAACTCTGCAGACATGACATATTGCAGCTTGCTGGACAAGATGGAGATTTGACCTGCAGTGGTATGCATTCTTTTCATATAATTTTTCCCAGCTAGAGGAAAACCAATACTCCCACCCCGCTGTAATTAATAGAAAGTATGCTGGGTTGAATGGCTGTCACCTAAATTATCCTCCCAGCTCTGCATTAGTTGCCACCAAGAAGCGGGAGTGATGTAGGGCACTGTGTGAAGCAAGACATAGACAGAGAAATTTTGGGGTCTGCTCAGAAGTAAAGCCAAAATTGTTGAACTAAAGTTTCACTTTGGACAGAAAGGAATGTGAAATGTTTCCCTAAAATTAAAACCAGGAAAAAAATATCTTTGTATTCACTCACTGACTTGACCCACATCTGAAGGCTTTATTTCAGATATGAAAGGCCTAATCTAGTCTAAACTGGAAAATGAATTAGGGTGGTTTCCTTTTTCAAAAAGGTCTTGAAAGTTGAAAGATATATGAAAAGTCTGAAGACCATCAGATCCAAGATAAATCCCCTCCTCTGCCTGAGGGCCATCCCCCAGCTCCAATCTCCACTTGGATATGTGTTCTCCCACACTGTCCCATTGACACTGCCCCACTTCATACGAATAAATAGACCAGTGAGTCTAATTTTAAAAATAAACAGTTTTTTGGCATGCGAGCTCTTTCTTCAAGACCTGAAGAAGGACTTGTGTATCTGAAAGCAGATCTCCGGGGATTTTTCCATGCTGACACATGTGGGATACCCTCCATTTGGCAGCTGAGGGAGGAGGGAGATCCCTGCATCTTCCACAGCAGGGGAGTGCTCTGGTTGGCCAAGATCCTGGGCAAAGGACATGGGAGCAGCCCTGGCTCTGAATTCACTGCTGCTTGTGCTGCAGCTGTAAATCAGTCCTCCTCTTATCCCTCCAGGAAGGGAGGACCTCCAAATCTCCACGCTTGGGCAGCTCAAAAAACTTGCCACATTGCATAGGGGAATGCGAAGTACCCTTTTGTAAGAAAGTGCCAGTCACTAATATTATTATTGATATAATAATGATAATTATTATAATAAAATATAACAAAATATCATTAATGTAATAATGATTATATTATTACCAATAACAACAACAATAATAATAATAATAATAATAATAATATAACCTGCAGGGCTAACAAAAAACCTCTGTGGGTTATCGCACAGTGAAATTTGTGTTTACAGGAGCTGATGAAACTACGTCAGTATGAATGCTATATACATGTAAGCATGGTTAGAAACTTAAGACAGCATCTGAAAGTCCCCTTGCTCCTGGCTCCCTCTAGAAAGAGCACTTATGATATTTTCTGGGGGAAAGACAGCATTGCTGAGCAGCATGTGGTGCTGGAGCAAAGGTAGGGTAGTGGAGATGAAGGCAGAGGCCAAGGAAAGATACTGCCTGCTAAGATGCATAGGGGTGGCACGGGTTCTGGCAAGAGATGTTTAACAGTGTTTGAATCATGGCTTTGTAGGGGCGGCTTTTAACTTTAGATCTGGAAATTTATTGTGCTTTCAGTAACAAGTGTGTCAAATCAGCCTCCAGAAAGCCCCTCTTGGAAAACTTTCAGAAATTCTTCGTGTTAATGAGCCTGAGATTTTTCAGGACTCACAACTCAGTAGGATTAAAGCAGATTTTCCCAGTGGCTGGTTACAAAACGCCCATCCCTGACTAAAGGCAGTTTCTCTGGCAAACTGTAAACCCTTTTCCCAAGGTCAAACAGCTAGTTCTTCATAAAACAGTCGTAAATTTATTTCTAGTTTGGTAAACTGTATTTTTCTTCTACCTTGTTCTCAGAAACAGGTGAAAAATATTAGATAGTGTATTAGAGAGACAATTGCCCAAAAGTCACCCTAAAACTGCCCAAAATTCCCACCTAAAAAGGCAGCTGATGTAGCTCATTTAGCACAGTTATAACCAGGGCAAAATTCTAAGCAATAAAGCTGGAGTTCTATAATGAGGAGTACTGTGCAAGTTTTGCTGTAGGCAACCCTTTCAGATCTATCAACGATACAGTTAAACAAACTGACAGATGAAACTTTCAGGATGGCCTTATTAACAAATGAATTAGACAAAGTGAAATCATACTGAAAAAGCTCTCTTTTAGAGTGTTTTTCAAATCACCTGTATTTTTGTTTACCATCCACTAAATTCATCATGTTGCCACCTTCGTATACCTCAGAAAGTCTCAAACAGATTTGCACCACATTGCATGTGAACTGTGAGGAAAGGTGCTATCAGTGATTTCCGGCAAAATCCTGACCACACGTGTGTACATGGCTCCTGTTGGGCATAGCAGAGTTTCACATGCATAAATGAGGGTGTTATCTGGTCCTTAATCTGATGACATTTTTTCTGTACAGCACAGCAGGTTAATAATAAAATGGCATCTCTTAATTTCTGCATGATATTCTTGTTTTTTTGGAAAGACATAACTGCTATGTCTTTGGATCAGGTGTTAATTATTCCCAGTAAGGTTTGGTGGGTAACTAGTGATGCAGATATCAAACCACCCACTCTCTTTGTAGATGAAGGGAAAGTATCAGGAGGATTTCTGCTGAAGTATTCATCACATCTCAAGTCTCAAATTGTCCAAACCGTTCAATTATAACACTTCACTCAATGCATGTCAGCATGTCTGGCACTATGTTTTAGGAATGAGTTGAGCTGGATTTCTCAGAGGCAGACGTTGGCTTGTCCCCTTGAGGGACAACAGAAATAGAGTTGATTGGCTCAAAGTTGAGACTGGTTCCTGGATAAGTACTTGGGAACTATGGGAACTATCACAGCTTTCTAACTTTGTAGCCTCCAGACTCAGTTTGCACATACATATGTAAAAGGCTGAGATTTTCTGTGGTAGCAGCACAAGCATGCTATTTGCCACTGAATAAATAGGTAAAACACTGAACTGTTGATGACATGATAAACAGGTCTAGGGACGTGGGTCCTACCAGCAGAGATCCAAACCTATCCTCACCATCACCTCTATAATGGTAAATGGAAGCAATACCCAAAAGAGGAGAGAAAATCCTTAGAGTCCTTTGAGGGCTATATGAGATTTTGTTGTTAACTGCAGAGATACAATACATCACTGTCAGAAAACGGTAACCAGGGATTATGGTCACTGATGATAAAAAAGGCTTTCAGAAGGAGATGATAGACACCATGCCTATTACATAGTAGAAGGAAAAAAAGGGCAGCCAGAGAACTTTTAAGTGAATGGGGACGTCAGGTGAGCAGGTATCTCCATAAGCTCTTAGCATTTGCTTTCTGTGCTGGCATGGGCTGTACATGTTCACAGAGTAATGAAAAGGCTGCTCACAGGGTTTTTAGTGTTAATGTTAAATTTGATCTACCAATATAGTTCTGCATGCACAGTCTATAATGAGCTCAAGATCATAAAGCTCTTATCAGCAACCCTGTTTAACTTTAAATGTAGCTCAGATGATTGAGGCTCCCCTTTACTCACACTTCAGCCTGTTTTGACCTGAAGCTGTGGAATGACATTGGTGAAAATTAGCAAGGTCAGTAAATATCATTCAGGAGAACATTTCTGAACCCCTCAGCAGAATTCAGCCGATATCAGAGTCTGCCTTTGTGAGCTCCGTCCGCATTATGGTCATGTTTCTGTGTCACCTTCCTTATCTTTAGTACAATTCCTAACTGTGGATTAAAAATAAAGGGCAAAAAATAGTTTTCTGAAAGCCTTGTGTCTGGAGGCAAGTTAGTTAGCATGCAGGAAGATAATATTAACACAGGGCCTTTTTCTCTACAAAGGAAGGCTGGTTTTTCAAGAAAGTGCTGGTCATGAACAGAAACACAGGGATGTACCTGCATGACTTCCAAAACAACAAAGCACACTTGTATCTGGCCTTGCGTGTGAGCAATTCAGATTTGCCTGCCTGTGGCTGCAGAGATGAGTTCTGAGTAATTTAGGAGCACACATCCCATTAAGATTAATTCCCACCCAGCCATCTCAACTAGATTAATACTTATTAACAGGCTGTGTAGAATTGGTTGCCAGCCTGACTTAGTTGTTAGGCTACATGGAAAATGATGCCTAACACTTAGGCATGTGTTTGTTACCACACATATGCTACTGGGGGATTCAGTATATCCGGTTCACAAGCATGGCCAGCTAAGATGGTACGTTTTTAATTAGGAGGAAAAATAACAAGACAGCAGACATCTGAGGCAGTTTTGTTGAGAGCTAAATTGATGATGAAAAGCTTTCGCTTTTTGAAATCGTTCAATAGCCAGGTGTTTTCTAGCGTGGTTCTTCAGTGCATTTCACTGCAGTGTGTCAGTATTACTTAGCACTATCACATTTACATCAAGTCAAATGCTGTAATGCAGAGAGTATCACCATAAGGAATGAAATATGTCAGCCTGCATGCAGGGATTCTTGGGAAATATTTGCCTTTCAAAAATCCTGCGGCTTTTATACAAATTCTTCTCACATGTTTGCTACCCTAAAATTCACAAGTAATTACTATGGGACGAATAATCCACATTAATCAGGTAAGCAGGTATTTGAGATCCAGTACATCTCCTATCAGACAATGCACATGAAAATACAGTAATTGAAGCTACTGAGAGAATTCCCTACTGACAATGTCTATGCAAATCCACTGTAAAGAATAATTCTACGATTATGTAAAATTTGAACAAGCCCTTTTATCTTTAAAAGAATGCTGCACCCGATTTCGCTTAGCACACCAATCTGGAAGCACACAGAGTAAGAAGAAAATTGTCACAGGGTCCGATCCTACAGGATTCACACAGAGCCAAAGCCATTGCTGGTGTAACACCAGTAGTGGCTACTCTTTAGTCCAGCTGTCATACTCCTGAAGAAAACTCCTCTGAACTAATGTAGCACATCTGTACTGGCCTTCATAGTCCCCTGAAGATCTCTGTCTCCTTCTACCCCTCTCACACTTCATATCTCAGCATTTCTTGTAGTGTTTCTTTTTCTCTATATCTTTACTGTAACAACTTTGTGTCTATTTTTATGAAGCCAGATTCTCACATTTATTGAACCCGACTCAACTCTCTTATGTACTCAGATAACATGGAAGAATCAGTCCATGTTGCATTCCTATGCAGGTAGACACTCTGGCCCTAGCAGGGTGACATGGGAGATTGCCAGCAGGGAGCTGATAAACACCTTGAAATGGAACCACAACCCCAGCAAGCAAGTTGGGAGTTTTCTAAGCTCCCAATAAGAAAAATGCCATAGGAGATGGCACTTAGACATATTTCTGCTGATTAGGATACTAAGTCTGGAACTCATATCTGACCTTTCCTAGAGTTTGGGGCCCTTCTTAGCTGGAAGAGGAGGTCAACATCCTGAACTCTTACCCTACTTGTGAAGGAGGAGAATGTGAAAAGGGTTTTCCATTCATGCCTGAAGGTATTGTGCACCACTACTCTTCATCTTTTGGGTAAACACTGCAGTTTCTTCATGCTGTGCTTTGGGGGGTTGTGTTGAACATCTGGTGGGCCACAGAGAGTGGATGTGAGAGGCAGATAGTTGTCTGGACTTCACAGTACGATCTCTCCTGGCAGTGAAACCTGGATTTTCACCCTATTTGAGTGAACATTCATATAATGCTTTAAACAAATCCCATCCTCTTCTCTCTTGCTTTGCATGCTGTGACCACAAGCTTAGGAGCCACACATTCTTACTCTGTCTTGGAAAGGGGGACGCTGCCCATGTTTTGTGCTACACATTGAAGGGCCTTCATCTAGTTTCAGCCCTGCCACCATGTTCAACATAAGAGATGCAGAAACACTAAGTAACTTTTTTGTGGATAAAATCTTTCCCCGGTCTGCCATGCTGCAGAAGCAGTGTTGCTACACAGGAGCAAGGTGGCAGGATGTAACCTAAACTGGAGTGATGCATCAATGTGAAGCCAGTCCAAAAAATGTCTTTCCTTGCCTGGCAGCCAGAATGCTGTAGGGTCATATTTCTTTCTCAGCATGAGTTTTCCAAAAGAGCTGTCTGTAGCAAGAGGAGCACACTGCCTTGTCTTTGAGACTGGGACAACAACTGATTCCTCAGGAGACTGCTCCAAATAAATTAAATATAAAGCTAATAACACAAATCACAACTTAGTTAAAAGGCACATGAACAATTCCCAGAGAGACTCTCACTCATCACCCCAAACTTACCATTTTAATATATAACCTTACTATAACAGTACATATCCATTAGTGAGTGTCGCATGAACTTGCACTTGTGATCATCCAATATACCCTGGATATACTACGTGATATTGAGTGTAGTCTTAACTGGGCTAGAGCCTAAAACCAGTGTACTCCTGCATTTCTTGAAATAAGTTAGAAGATATAACAGCAATATTCTACTAACAACTATTTTAAAGCATAAGCAATGAAGGGCAAAAAATTACTTCTTCTTTTCACATGTTTTTTAATCAACCATCTCAGCTAAAAGCTAAGGTAAAAAGAGGTAGGGAGAAATTGTGGTGCTGTGTTAGCAGCTGAAGATTCTTTGTTGAAAAGGGGGAACTGTCCTGCGTGTATGTTGATGGTACTAAATCAGATACCTCATCAGAAGGCGGGTTTGTGAAGAAAATACAAAAAAAAATCCCCAACCAACCAAATAAACAAACAAAAAAAATACCCCAAGAGAAAACACTAGGATAGACATATTAATCTCAGCATAATACCTGGTATTAGTGTAAAGCTTTAAGACATAAACCAAAGCAGCAGAACCTAAGCCAGAGATGGGGAACGTTGGAATCGGTGGGTTGATTCATATATTTAAGGGCATGTTCAAGCACAGATAGGGGCCAAATATTCACACTGATGCTCTGCATTCTGCAGCTCACTGGTAGCTGGAGTAGGAAAAAAAAAAAAGCCCTGAAAAAAGCCGAGTTTTGTAACAGAACCATCTCACCTGCCTTCAGCAGAGACTGTTTATTGGGATTTTGTTCTATAACAGCAACAGCATTGGCAATTTCTTCGGCTTCAAGTCTTTGCATTAAGTATATATAATGACATATCTCTGCAGCAAGGCTTGAGTGATATGAGGAACCCACTGCCCAATGCCTATTCTATCCAGGCAATGCAGACTATGCTGCATGTTTACTGCAATGCCATCCTCGTGCTCTCAGAAACAGTAATCAAGTCCATTACAGACAGAAAAGCCCGCCAAGGCCAGCAGTGACAAAATCACAACAACACCAAATAGGTTTAGCATATTTTTATCCTATTTTTGAGGAAATTCCTTTTTCTATCTTCTTTTTTTATTTTTCTTTTCCTCATTCCCACTCATCTGCAGCCTGTGCCTTTTCATCTTACAGCCGGCTACAGAGATCCTCTGGGAAAGGGAATACTTCCACACACACAGCACCTGCTTCCCTCTCTTCTGCACCAAATAAATACTCTTGAGCCCTTCAATTTACTTCGGAATCGTGTAGCACAGTTTAAACTTTAACCCAGTACTGTATTTTTAAAGGGGTTCTTAGGTAAAGTTTGTGCATGTGCGCAAGCGTGCAGGTTTGTGTACATGCAAGTATTTCTGCCTGTTGCCCCAGACAAAAACATGCCTGTGTCATTTGGTTAGTAGCTTCCCCAAAATCACTGTAATGCCCCTCAAGTGTTCAGGCATCATAAAATCCTCATATCACAGATGGACTGGTTTCGGAGGAGAGAGGAGATCTTTGGGTGTGTGAATCACTTTTCTGGGCCTAATTCAGATGTGCAGCCACCTGACTAGGCTTATCAATAATGCGGGAACATTAAAAATCATTTAGCCGCTATAATGACAGCAAGATATCCCTCTGTATTGCTTCATCTTAACAGATGTTGCTGAGTGGAAACATTCCTGCTTTTGTCCCGTGTTTTCTAGCCTACTTTTTGACCCTAATTTCCACTTATCATTCTCTTGCCCTGTCACTGAATTCTTCCGCAGTCTTTTTGTGGAGACTCATCCATGAGGATACTTACTTGCATCTTTACTGCTTTTAAATTTCAGCTTTCCCTTTTACTCTGCTCTATTTCCATATGTCATTTTCCTTTTCTGCCTGTCTGGGAGTTGCTGTACCTAACTCTGTAAAGCATTATCTCTCCATCTCTCTAAAGTGTTTTGTGGTACTTTGTGTGAAGGATGGCATATAAAAATAAATTGTATTGCACTGTATTTTTGGACTGGCATCTAATCTTTACCGAGCTCATTCAGCCTATTTCTGAAAAACATTGGATCTTAAAGATTCTTCTGATCCAATGAATCTTGATGACTTTTCTGATCCTAGAAAAAGACTCCCTAATTTTCAAGTCATCTCCTGACACTAACACAGAGATAGGAGTCAGGAGAGTAGCTTGAAAAATAGGGTTTGGCAGAAAAATATTCCTGGAACTCTTCCTCATCTGGAGTGTGTCTTAACATCACCTCTGCCCTCCACTCCACATTTTACTTGCAAATGTCCACACCATTATGAGTGTTGGGGTGGGGGGAGCAGGAAGCAGGCTGATGGTGTGCTGCACTTGTAGCGAAACAATCCAACAGCTTGCTTATGCATCTATTTGGCTTAGGATGGAAAATTAGAACAGCTTTAGTCTGCTAGCAGCATCAAGCAGGGAAGCACTCCCTGGAGTGAAAGTGTTAGGAGTATCACAGCAGGGGCTGATGAGAGACAGCCTGTCGTGGTGCCACTGTACGGCAGTTGCACTCGATGCACAAAAAACTGGGGTGCTAAGGAGGACCCAGGTGAACAGACTGGGAATTGTAAGGGGAGAAAGAATAAGCCTTTGTATTGGGCTCTTTGGCAATAGGAAAATGCTTTCAAAGACATGCTTCCATATTTCTGTCTTTGCTCTATTTTCCTCACCTTTTACACCCTGCCACGTCAAAAATTCAGTCCCTACTTTAACAGCCACAATGTGCATATGCCCTCCTGCTCTGACATGGGGACCTGTTTGATTCAGAGGGCTTCTGCACAGGTACAGCTATGACTGTATGTGAAGTGGTCAGGAATTAACCTCAGTCTAGAAAATTTAGTGAGCAACAGCCATACCTTTGCATTTGTTATGCAAAACACAGATGTTTGTTTTCTACTAAATAACTCTGTTCATAATAATGAAAGGGCAAGGCCTGAGCTACGAAGTTAAAATGTATGGTGTAGAGAGCTCTTTTGCTCACATTGAGACTCACTGAACTTTGCAGGACTGTTCAAATGCCTGGATGTTTGGTGGAGAACATTTAGCTTGTGGCTTTCTATAAAAGCAGCAGATTTGAGGAACATAAATCTTGCACAACCTACTTGTTGCATTTGTTCTTTGACACACAGAGAACAATTATGTATGCTGTCCACTACCCCTGGAAAATAAACTTTCTACTTACAAATGTGTTGAATTTTACTTCAGTGAGTAGCTTGACTGCACTCTGCGAATACACACGTGAATGTAAAAGTAGGTCCAGCATATATATTTACAAGATGAGAGCTAAGAATTGTGAAGACAGCAAGACATCTTAAGATCTTACAAAAACAAGGAACTCTGAAGACTGCAATATAATATATACACTAGCTGAACACTGTGGAGCTAATACTCCAATGACAAGGAGTGACTATTTGTAGAGGGTTTTTTTTTCCTATGTGTATTGTTCTTTGAATGTGTTTGGACAAGCTGACACATTTACAATAGCAAAGCTTAGGTGTGAACCTTGAATCTTGGCCAAAGTTGCTTATTAACCACCTGAGGTATATTTCTGTACCCAGAATATATAGTTTACTCTGCTTTGTGTTCATAGATGGTCTTCTCCAGCCTGCTTAAAGGCTCTCTTCCCCCTGGAAATACTGGGATATTACCAACAAAGTCCTGCCAGTCTGCGTTGCTTTGTGTGTCTGCTCAAAGCAGCTAGGAGTTCAATCATAAACACAAACGTTTCCTAATCATTTTACGTTCCTGTGAACATCAGACCTGGAAACCAGCTTACATACAGTATGCAGCAACACCCAGTTATCTTGTATGACCTTACAAAGGACTTATATGTCCCACCTCTTCTTGGAAGTCATCCAAAATTGTGATGATGTTTCTCAGTCTCTTTTCTCCACACTTCAGAGCTGCTGACATCTGTCCTCCTCAGCTAGTTACTTGAAACTGAATCTGAAAGTGCAAAGACTACCTGTTTCCAAAGCCTTTCTCTAGTGATTCATTGTTCATGTGAATCCCTGAGGGTGAGCTGTAAGGTGGGGAGCTTGCTGTCCGTATGCTGAAAGCATGAAGTGCTTTCTGATGCCTGTATATGCCAGCAAGCACCAGACTAATATATTAGTAATATATATTACTAATATATAACAGACCATATATAGTATATATAGTATATGTATAGTGTATATAGGATATGTACATATATAAAAACAGACTAATATATTGTGTGTGCACACAAGTAAGTGGGGAATGCAGACTATGCTAATTTCATTCAAAAGAGGTCTGAGTGCTTGAAAGGTTTAGAAAAAGCCGCTGGAGTATATCAGCCATGGAGACTTTCTTCTTGTTTCTTAGCAGAGACAACAGGGATCGGCTAGGCTTAGCATAAACCTGTGCAAAGTAGCAAAGTACTGTTGAACTGTCAATAGCAGTAGAAAAGCATCTCTTGCATAAAATGGTTTTAATACAGGATAAACTGTGTTGTGCAGAGGCAGGTTTAGCATGGTCAAAAATGGTTACGTGCACTCAAGAGTGGAAAGTCTTCTCTATAAAGCCATGACCACTGCTGCACACAGGAGTATGCTGGAGCAGGAATAGTCCAAATGGCAGCACTCAGGAAAATGAAAGCTCAGGGAGTTGTCCTTCATACGGGTTGTACAGTTCTAGAAAAAAGCAGATAGCCTGAATTTACCTACTTCTAATGACTGGATGGGTGATATGAGGAGAAACTATGACAAGGCTAGCATCCAGCAGTGTCGTGCTGGTCCCAGGTGTTCATGAATACCTTCAGATGTGCACTTCAGCATCTTTCAGAGACACTGCCATCATGCTTTCAGTGAAATCTCTGCAACTCCATTTGAGCCATCTAAATACTATCACTTGGAAAAGATGTGTTTTTAAATATTTTAACAGCTCATGTACTGTCTTCTAAAGATTAATGATACAGAAGACACAGTTCATCCTCCTCCCTGTACTGGAGTGAGTAAATAATATTCTTCACTAACACACAATCTAGAAATGCAGAATATCATGGCGGCTTAATTTAAGGATTTTCTGGCTAATTTTAGTATTGTGGCTAGTTTTAGTATTGTGGGGTAAATATAAGACTAAAGAGTTCTTGGTTTGGTTATTTTCCAGTTTCCAAAAGGCTAGCGGTAACTATGTTTTACAAGAGTGTGTTGAGTGTTGTCCCTGGAGTTCTACATCATAACGATATTAAATTAATATGCAACTAGTACCACCAGGAAAAGGTTGGATTTTTTGGAATTTGCACTGATAGGTGACCTTACCCACTGAGAAATTTTATATCAATAGTAAATTTTTTGCTTTAACAACTTTTATGCAACCTTTCCCCTCCCATCAATTAATTTTACCAGGCTAATTTCTAAGGAGACCTAACTCTGACCAGGCTTCCATACACAACTTTCTAAACCGACATCCTAAAAGTTCTTGCACTCCTGACTGGTCAAAACAAAGTATTTGGGATCATAATTTATGTGTTTATAACAACTATGAACCATTTTTCTCCTTTCGTTTGCAATATCTTATCTTAAGAATCTTTTATGTTATATTTTACCAGTACTGCATTTACATGCTTACAAGTTTCAGATTTTAAATTAATAATGGTTGTAAAAACACCCCACCAAGTAATATATCAAAAAGCAGTTAGGACTTTTTATAAAAGTTAACTCCAGTGAAATCAATTAGGCCTGGCTCTTCAAATATATTCTCTACCTAGCACCTAATGATGCTAATAGGAAGACTTGTATCCACCTCCAGGATCTGATCCTAATGCTCTGAAGTCAGTAGAAAGACTGTGGCTCAGGCTGTCATTGCTGGAGAGTAATAAATCCACCTGAGCAGATGTGTCTGAATTAGGAGACCGAGCATCTATAAGGACCACTCCATCTGGTTCTCCACAGTAGATATTCCTTCATCTTGCCTCTTTTGCACAAGGAACATCAGTGGTTTCCGTGGTTGTCATGTTGTACTTTGTTTTACGATCCCTTTGTAGAGTGGCTCATATGCTAAAGTCAGACTGAAACTAAACACGTGTTTGACTTCACTCAGCAATGTGAGAGTGTGAATCCTCAATCAAGCATCACGTTCAAAACTGTTATTGAGTAATTAATCTATAATTCACAGTACAACTGGCAAGCAAATAGGTTTAACAAAGGAATTTGCCATTACATGTCCAGAAAACAGTGAATGATTTATTATTTTATTAATAGCTGAAAGCAAATAATCTTAGACCTGTCAGTAAACTACATAGTTGGAATAGAAGATGCTTTTGAACTAAAACAAACCTTCTTATAATTTTCATCCTGCCAAAAGCCCAAAGGCACATCAGAAAATAATTAAAGAAATACCAAAGGCTTCAGCCAATTTGGTTGAAGATGGACTAGTGCTATATGATTTATTATTGGCTAGGGTACTGTTATCTCCTGAGCTATTGTAATTGTTATTATTATTGACTTTACATTTTGAAAGAAGTAAAACTTTAGATCCAGAAATCTAGAGTGGAAGCTGACTGTCTGAACCCTCTTTGGTAGAGGTCAGAGTGAAACCATTTTCCCAGTTTCTATATGTATCTGTGGTCTGTTGATCTTTCTGCTACATTTAGACCTGCAGAGATAGTATGGTTTGGCTGTTGGATTAAATGAATAAAAAAAGGCTGTATATATAACGATTATAACCATCTTAGAGGACCTATGCCTAATCATGTTCATGCTGTCCAGTGGACGTAACAGCTGACAACAGGGTGATTCTCCTGATTAAGCCATTCCTCTGAATTTATGGAGTGTCCCTGGAGCTAAGCTTGTGACAGTATTACATGGGAAATGTAATTGTACACAAATGATGTAAACATTCAGTTCTTTCTCATCACCAGGTTCCTTGTCTGTCTTTGCTTCCTGGGCTCAGGACAAAAAGTGCTGGTTGAGATTCCACATGTCAACTAGACAAATTCCTGAAAATACTGCCCATACAACCCATGTCTTTAAGACAGAGAAATCACTATGAGTCATGTGCATCTTCACACAATATGGAGCTTGGAGTATTTAATTGGGTTTTTACTATGTTTACACTGAGTATCACTGAAATATGAGACAAAAAGGGTGTCAGTCCTACTCAAACTGATTGTAAAAGGCTGAATAACAGGTTATCTGGATCACAGTTAATCAATAGCTGGGGTGGTAAACATTCTCTGTATTTACTTTAGTTCCCACACTGCGATATTGATATACTTTTATTTTTTGCATTTTGGGTCCTGAAAGTTGTGGAATCATTGCATTTTTCGCCTATATATTGAGTAGGGCCCTACACTACTGATCATTTTTATAGAATTTTTCATAAGTTTTTCTTATTTTAGCAGACAAGATACCAAATAGGGAACTGGGAAATCTGCTAGGCCTCTCCAGCAGTCGTTTAAGATCATTGTGGTTTCCGTGTTCATTTGACACCAGCACAGTGGAAACCGTCATGAAAGTAGAGCTGACTTACAGACAAAACACATTCTTTAGTGATCAACCAGCTGAATGTTCAAAGCGGATCTGCTGAATCTGAGATATTCAGGAACGAAGAAGTACAAAAGTAAAGAGAAAAAGATACTTCTTATTCTGCTTTGCTCATCTGCGTTTTCTCTCTGCAAACTCCATATTGTAGCATTGTCTTCTCAGAATAAAAGGAAGGTTTATTCTGATGATGAGGACCTTGCTGCACCTACAGGCTAATATATACATGCAATTACCCCTAAGAAAGACCAGGCACTTCTAAGAGTCCCAAGTAAGCTTAAATTCACATAATCTGGTGACCTCCAAAAAGTTCCCTCAGTCAATACAATTGATGCAAACCCCTTTACAGCTCAAAGTTCAGGGACCTTTTTCAGCCTATTTGTGTGACCTGCAACATTGCAGAGCAGAAACAGAAATTTGGCTATCATCTGGATTTCCTGTCACAATCTATATATCCCAGCACAAACAGTCACAACCAAGAAATCCATTACGAATTCATGGCCTGTAGAGCTTGACTGTTCAACTGACAACTTTTATCATGAGCTCTTTGCAAAATCATATGAGATTTCGTAACAGGTGTCCACTTCGCACAGGTCATCACCACTGTGGCCTGTGTCAAAATCCATTATACAGTAGCTGAAAGCTATACATACGTGTTGCCAGCTACCTCCTTCTGCAACGTGTGGTGGAATGCAGTGAGAGATAACAGCAGACACAAAGTTTAGATCTGAACTTTCTTCTGCTTCTGAATTTCTCCCCCAGTGTTGAAAGTGAGATGGCAGCACTGAATGTAGAGTTCTCAGTCAACCTTCTGTTGTGATACATAGAGGAGGAGTATCATGAGCATAGGGTTTAAATAAAAATCCAACACATTATATTATTGTTTAGTGGCCACGTTTAAATAAAACATAGCCATATATATTTCCACTCATCCTTCCTGAATTTTGTTTCAGTCTTGTCAGGATGGGCTGTTTTGATGTGTAATGAGTCTCTTATCTGACATTTCCTATTGTCCCTAGTGGTTGTAAAATCATTACTCCTGAGAAAACAAAGTTTACATGTTGATAAGTGGTGAAAGGAACAATAGGGCTGTGATGAGAAACTGCAGCTACTCTTCTCACTTCTCTCTCATGCTCTGTCTCTAACAAGAATAATTCACGTTCTTGCAATTTAGAGAAAAGTTTCTAAGTCCTCTATTTGGGAACATATTTCAGTTTCTCCTGGGAGGTGAAAGCAGTTTGCTGTGCAATGCTTCAGACTCTCTCAGTGACTGATTTTCTGCTTCCTTCTCTTGGGGTGGAATCAAAGACGATGGGATAGGTTCCAAAAAAATTATTGAAATAAATAAAAAAAAAAAGACAAAAATATTTGAACCCATTTAATAACTGTGGTATCATTTTACTGGCTTCCCTTCTCTGCAGGGCACATGTCAGTGGTTGATTTTGTGCTTGGAACACCAAAGGAAGGTTCTGTAAAGGCTTTTTCCACCCCAGTATCAAAAAGAGCACCCCTGAGACAGCTGTCCCTGATGTGATTAACTACTGAAATGGTACTTGCAAACAGGGTGATGAAAACATCTGAAGTCTGCTGTAAAGTGATGAGGTTCAAAGTCACCTTGAGACAGGGAAAAAAAGATTCCTAGAATTGGGAGAAAATATGTGAATTATTTATATGATATATAATCCAATAATATTTTCAATATAATGTTGGAAAACATCTTTATTGCATTGAGCAGCTTCTTTGAAAACTGGATGGTTTAAAATGGTTTAGCTTAAAATGAGCATATAAACAGTGTTTAGGATCTGAAGAAAAGAACATTAATTCATTTGTTTCAGGTTCTCAATGCACGCATGTATTTGCTTTGCATTACTTATGCAAGGAAATTATCTGCTAAATTGACAAACAATACTTGCTCTGTCAAATCCAGTTTTTGCATCTTAACTTGCAGAGATGCTCTTTCCCAACTGGACCTGCATCAGCTCCTTTTATCACAAAAGTCAAGGAAATATGTTGTGGAGCATACCATGGCATTCAAAAGACTTGGGGTTTCTCAGACCAATAAAATTCCCAAGCAAAAATCTTCTGCTACCAACCATCCCATATTAAAATCAGAACTCTGCACCTTTGAGAGCTTCACCTATCAAAATTTAGACATTAAAAAAAAAAGAAGTCTTAAAATGCCAAAGTTGAAGGAAAAGTCAGGTTTTGTGATTCTTGGAGTAAATCTCTGAGTACCACCAAAATATATATCTGGTTTTCTTTCCATGATATAAAGGCAACAAGCTTTTTCTATTATTTTACTTCAGAGGGCTTGCAAAGCAAAATCATTCCTTTTTAAAACATGGCTCAGTTTGGATATTATTTTGGAAAACAAATAGTATCAGCAGATCTACCCAAATGGCTTAATGCATCTTCTGCCAGTGAGCCTGGCATTTAGCACCAACTCATTTTGGAAATTCAAGTTACTCACTCACAACCAAAAGTTAAAAATCCCAAGAGAAACTCTATTTTTTCAGGAATGAATCCTACCTGATTCTCCTTGTCCTTGTTACTTCTTATGGCCATAACATTAGAAAGTATCTTGGTTCCCTGCTGCACTGCTACCACACCAATGGACCCGATCTGAAGAGTTAGTGCAGTGACACACTGACCATTCACCTGCTGGCAGCAGCGCCTTTACACCATGCAATTCCTCCTACCCTGGGAAATAATTGTTTTCCATACCTCGAGGGGGTGGAGGCAGCCAGTTTGAGTAGCTATAGCTCCTTAGTTTAGGTGAAAAAAAAAAAAGAGAGAGAGAGAACCCCAAAATAGCACCTTCTCTGAGAGCATGCAGGGTTTGATTCTTCTATAGCACACTCTTATCAACACCACTCCACAAAATGGCAGCAGGATGCCCGGCAGCAGCTCCTGAGAAAGATGAAGTGCTACTCCCTGGAAAATTAAATAACTGGTGTGGAGCTGCAAAACCAACAGCCCTGGCTCCCAAAATGTTGGCTCAGGGTGGGGTGGGGTGAGGAGGGAGTGTTGCGGTGTAGGGCTGGATAGCCTCAGGGGCATCTGCATAGGAAAGGAAAGAGATGTGGAGCTGGGATAGGACTGTGTAGGTGTTGCCCTGAAGTCTTGCAGCCTGGTGCTTTTGGAGCAATAAATTTTCCCTGCTCCAGCTCCTGAATAAAGCAAACTAATGAATTACCATTAGTCAAATACTTAATATTTCAAGCGTCTTCCCATCTTATACGTATTTTTTTTTTTAAGCAAAGCTAAAACACAACCAATAACTGCATCGAACTTATACTCACTTTTTGGAGAAAAATAAAAGTGAAAAGGGTGGGGGAGAGAAGGACAACAACATTTACTTTTGTGTGTGTGTGTGTTTTAATTAAATCTAAAGGGCTAGTTTCCAAGATTTACACCAATATCTTGCTCAAAGCTGAAAATGGCACAAATTTCACAAATTCCATCTTAAAATGACCCTGAAATTAATAAGCCTGTGATGCTGATGAAGTGTTGCAGACTTTTATTAGGCAGAATCTGAACTGCTTTTATTTCATGCTCCTGCGTCTTCATACCTGTGTAGGGTGATGCTCTCTATGTGAAACACAGTAAATATAGCTAAAAATTATGACAGAAGGTTTTCAATTTCAGGGCAAAAAAAAGCAGCAGAAAGACATTCTATGGCCGTATGAAAGACACAGGCATTTTGTCTTTGCTTGAGAAATCCCAATGAAAAGATGAAATTGCACTTTGGTAGGGGAAAAAAAATATGGAGGCGAATTTGGCCCTGGTTCTTGGAAAATCTGCCCTTAATTTAGCCTTAATTTACAGATGCCTCCTTTCTAAATGGATGGGGTATGGCAAGCTTGCTAGTGTGAGAAGCTTGTATAACATTTTAGCTACCGGGCAATATATCCTCTGCTAGAAAGAAATATCTTACAGTGCCTCCTTAAGTGCAAACAGAGGTAGCCAGCAGACAGCGTACAACATGTGTAACTCTGGGCACTGAGAACTTTGCGAGTCTGCCAAAAACTCATCTCATTAGTGTGCTTTGCAGCTGTAGAACAACCGTTTGGCTGAAATGATGTAGACTGAATATAAAACCATGTCCTGGAGGTGAAAGGCCCAGTGGAGGGAGTATGCTGCAACACCATGAACCAGAATGATGTTCTTGGAATTCCCTGGTCAGGGCACAGAAATTCATCTGCACGTCTTGATACCCAGCTTTGACAGGAAAAGGTATATTCTCTACAATGAGATCTTTCTTTGTAGCTAGCTCAGTCCTGGAAGTGTAAGGCTGGAGCAGTACATCTTTTATACATAACACTCACAGACCTGATTTACTTACATCAGGAAGAAAATTAAGACAGCTGCCTGTCCCGCAGGAGCACAAATTAAATGCTGAAGCCCAATACATTTATGCCATGTTTTATACACCTCCAAAACACAAAAGCTGTCAAGTCACAATTTTGGTGGTTTTTGAATTGTTTCTTATACACTGTCAGGGTTTCATGCACCGTTCTTTACATTTAAAGAAAGCAACACAGGCTGATTTCTGACATGCACCCTCCTATCACATCTATCAGTGCAGTACAGTGAGTGTTAAATGAATGTCACCACAGAGCCTCTCTCTCTCTCTCTCAAGTTTTAAATTTCCCTTGCTAGTGTAAAACTTAATGAAAGCCCTGGAGTATACAATAGCATTTTGAAAACAGGAATTTGTGACTGCTGTGAATCATCACTCACAGCAGGGACCCAGAAATGTGAATTGTGGGAGGAACAGGCTCAGTCCCCCTCTCTTTTTTACTGGGAATTTATTACAGGCGTGTCATTATTTACAATGCACCATTCACATCCTCTAAAGAGCCAATAAACTGGCTGCTGAATATGCATTTTGCTCTGTGGTGAACACAGATGTTTCCAGCTAATATCCATTTCATTTAATTTCTTTTCTTTAAAAAAAAAAAAAATCTATCTTGCTATTTCTGTAGCAGCTGGGTAACTATTTGCCAGTCTTCGGTTTGGGAATCACTCCTCATATTTATTATAGTTGGTGCCATTTGTGTTGCTAAAAGTGAAGGTCTATCCATATTACAATTCTCTGACTGTATTTGCAAGGGTACCAAATGCAGTTGCTAAAATTCTCTCACAGTTTAAAGAAAAGGCCGCCTGAGGATTCAGCATGGGTTCAAATTTCACTAATGATATGTGGCAGAAATAATGGCAGATGTTTTTATGTTATGAGAGCACACCAGAAACCACTGGTGTTTGAGGAAGATTGTGCTTTGATTTTGCATTCCTGTGAATAAAATACATTGTTGATTCACAACTGACAGGTTGGTGGTCATTAATTTACAGTCCCTTCATACATTAGGAAGAGAAGGCACAGGGAATGATGGCAAACTGCAAAAGGTTTGGAAGTTCAACTCAGATAATCATTCCCAACTTTAGATACTTATCTCTGCTAGCGCTGTCCTCTGAGAGTGCAAAACTGGTCTGCCATCTCCATGAAAAAAGACTCTCTTGAGATTTTAGTTTCCTGCATCTTGTCTAGCTGGAATCTGAAAGTTCAAAGGTACCTAATAAATACATTTCTGATTATCATCATCATTATTATTCATAGTCCAATAGTAATTTTTTTAAACCATCTCAAGAGCTGTGGTTTCACAGTTTGAATACGGATAATGGCTAAGGAGGTGGCAAAAAGGGGCTCGCGTTTTATCCAAGTCAGATTGTGTTCAAACTAGATTGCTATTCTATAAATTCCTCCCCTCCTTGTGGTGTGGAAGGCAGTGTTATTGGGAATCACCAGATGGCTGGTTACAGATGGTGTTATACATTCTATCTTCAATTAGCTCTTGAAGAAGTGCTTATTGTTAGCTGTGGTGCAGTTCTTCCTCCACACAAAAATACTACTGCTAAGACCTGCCCTGACTGAGCCTCTCCAAGGAAAGTGCTTTTAGATGTGAGGGTGTGAGGAAGACTTTTCAATAGCACTCCCACGAGAAAGCACTGAAAACCCAGTGAAAGTAGATGGCCTGTGAATGAGCAGCTCCCTGAAGCTTATATACCTGCAGGTTATACCCAATCAAGGAAAGACAATGTTATTTGGGTCTAGACCACGCGAGGTGGGGCAAAGTCACACAAAAGGAGAAGGAAAAGATCGTAGCAACTCTTGCAAGGTGACAAAGTATATCAGTCTTTGCTGTCCCACCCCAGTTTCCCCCATCCACGATAACTGCTGTGCTCTGACAGAGGTTGTGTATCACTGCTGTGCTGACAGAGATTGTGTATCACTGCTGTGTTGCTGGAGAAGAGGCAGGAAGACTGGAGACATCAAGTGGTATGCTCATGCTTCTGACTCACAGGAAGGACATTAGAATGAGTTAAGATGAGGCAATTCTGTACAGAACAGTATGCTTGGAGACACTGTTGGCATGTCAAAGAGAGGAAACTACAGCCCACGTTATAGTGGTAGGATGAATCAGGTTGGAGTATAAATGACTAATTTCTCCCTGTAAGGAGCTGGAGTCCACTTTTTTTTTTTTCCTGGGTCTTTTTCTCACCTTTTTCAGGGATCCTTCCACTTGTAAAAACCTAAACCAGGAGTCTTCTGAGATATGTCCATATAGGCTCATGTATAGAAAAGGAAAGCATGGAAGGGACCCAAGTTAACTGTTATATTGGACCCAGTTCTTACCTCTTCTATGCTGAGTAAAACCATCAATCCTTACAGCCGCGGCATAGTTGAAAGGTGCTGGTCAGTGAAGAACTAGGTATTTTGCATACAGAAAACCAGCTTGCAATCAAATGAAACTGGTAAGTATTTTCCAATGAAAGAAAATGATATTTATTTTTCATCAGAGTGGGAAATAATCAAAAAAATACGGAGGGTTATCAGGTAGACTCAACAAGGGAGAACTGCCCTTGGGTAGGAAAGGATAGGAAATCTCCACCGCAGTTGAGAACTGGGTCAGGCAGTGATGCCTGCCAACATCTGAGAGCAGGAGGAAGGTGGATGCAAGGCTCAGTCTCATGTCATAGTACATGCTGCTGACCAGACCTCTATGCCCGTGTGGAGGGTCGTCACCTACCTGGGCATGGGCTGTCTCTCACACACTAAGGTGGCAAAGTATACTTGGTCTTTCAGAACTACTGCACGGGGTCTTTTAAAAATGCTTTTAAAGGTGTTTAATTATGAGCATTGACAACAGTAAATAGCCAGGTGTGGAAATTAAATACTACACAAGCAGAACAATGCCTAAATATGTATTTAAATGACAATAAAAGTTTTATAGTTCCCCTGGTGCTTGTATAGTCTGGCTCAGCAGCTTCTGCTGAAGTCCTGTCATGCTGGCAGACACATGGGTTTTCCTTTGATTCCCAAGGGCAGAGGGCTGGAAGGGGCACAATCACCACCCACTGACCAGAAGGTGCCTGCTTGGCTTATGAAGGCCTGGGGTACCACTGGTCAGCTCTTTTGGGGTCTGTGGTGTGAGGAAGAGGTTCCAGGACATCCTCTGTGGAAGGTAAGTGCAGCAGTTGAGTGGAGGCTGCAAAGTCTGTAGTAAGTAGATACCAAAATTACTGGACAAAGAAATAATGTTCTCCTGGTCCTCTCTCTCATCTTAAAGGCCAGGCTTTAAAACTCCATTCTTTCATTAAATGAGGCATGCTATACTTCCCTTCTCTGTCTCTCTATTCTTGCTTTTCAGTCTGCTTTCTCAGACTTCAGAGTGATCTTCTCAATCTTTGCAGCAGTGGATCTGTTCAAGGTTTTTCCCCTCAGTCTTTACCTGAATTTAGCCCTAGCCTCATAGTCAAACTTCCTATGTTCATAAAGTAACTTGTGATTTGGGGAGCTCCTCGATCTTGCTTATAAGCAAGAAAACATTCCCATACTTTTCCCTTGGTCAAACTTGAACATCTCATGCTTTCTTCTGCTTTTCATTTTGCATTACCCCTGAACAAGGCTCACACACGGACATAGGTAACAAGGAGAGACCATCAAAAAGAACAGAATTTGAGGTCCAGCAAAATCAGACAGGTAGCAGTGGCTAATGTGAAAAAGGGGACAAAAGTGGAATTTTTTTCTATATGACCAAGTCAGGAAAAGCCATGTAGGCTACATTTTATAGTAAACCCATGCTCACTTCTCTTCGTGGTGGCATTCATTTGTGTGTTTTCTATCCTCATTTTGCTGTCATGCTGTGCTTTTCTGTATGGCACTGTCCTGCTCAAAGCCTGTGTCCCTCTCCTCTGTATTAAACAAACACTGAGAAAGGAGAGGTAAAACTAGCCCAAGGGAAGAAAGTTATGGTAACAAAAATTAATGTATTTGTTTCTATTTTGCAAGGATTTCCTACTTTGTCTCTATTTTTATTCAAGCACTAATCTAAGTAGAAATTATAAATATAAAATTGGTAAAACTGTTCCTTTTAGAAAACTGCCGAAAGGTCTTATCCAAGCCCACTGAAATCCATTGAAACATTTCCATTAACTTCAGGGGACTTCGGGATAGTTTCTAAATATGTATTTATATAGGAGACAACTGCTCTTTCAGGTAGCTAATACACATTTCACAATTTTCCTTGAGGCCTTTTAAAAGCAAAATAATGAAAGAAAATAATAAAAAAAAAAGTTTAAATAAGATTAAGGTTAGATGCACTGCACTTTCAGTACCACTCTGTAATTCAAAGTTTGCTATCTATGCTCTGGGTACAGTGTGGGACATTTCCCTTCCTTTGTGTAACGGGAGAGAAGCATGAAGGATTGATTTAACACCAGTTTTAACTCTGAATTTCTTTGTCTCTTTGTTTGCCCTTCAATCTTTACCTCGTTTACAGATACATGTTTATGCAGAATATACAGGTACATAGGGCTTATATGGTATCTAGAATACGGTGGAAGATCATTTTGTGCTTTTCGTCTCTCGACCTGTCGGTGAATGAAATAAAAATTAAAATACATTGGCATTCTCTTCAAAGGAAAAGGTTGTTTTTCTCCATAGATCTTCATTACATCACATTGGATTATATTGTTCTATAGAATTAGAGAGTGCCAACAACACTTCCTACGAATGAGCCCTGGCTCATTTTATTCCCCTGGGACAGCAATGTTTAATAAGTACAAAGCACATGGTTTAACCAGTACCCTCCAGCTTGTGCACTGTAGTATTGCCAATAATTTATAAAAAAGGGGTAGGAGAATGTGTGTGAGGGGTATGCACGCCTGTTGTGTATGCCACAGCAGGAGCATGTTCCATATAGACAGAGGTCATCCAGTGCAATGCACTGCGGCTGCACTTAACTCAGCATCCCTCTGAAGCAAAAACAGGCTCAAACCCTAATTAAACCCTGGGTGTGAATCCCTGGAGGGCAGTGATAGAAGGGTCTGTGTACTAATCCAGCCCGTGCTGACTAACAGCAGCGCTGCACAATCAATGCTGTATGAATATATTCTTCTGGCAGCTGCTTGCAAGAGGCAGTCTTTGCGATTCTGATGACTTTTTGTTTTTATGACACTGTGTTTTAGCTTCAGGTGTGAGTGTAAGACTCTCAGTTAAGTGGCTGTTCTGATTATTTTAAGTAGTCACTAATCAAAACGCTGAGCAGAGAGGAGCAGGGGAGAAAGGGGAAAGGGATGGAGGTTGGAGATGTAAAGGAATGTGTGAGGGTTAGAAGGGGAGGGAGGAGGGCTTTGCATCTGATTTTCCTAAGCAGGGCAATTTCTTTAGCAAAGAAGGTGAGCCTGTCACTACTTGGCCCCTGCCTGATGCAAGTACTATAACTTCTCAGCAACCCAAATGATGGTTATAGAGAAGGGGAAATGACTGGAAGGTTTCTAGCAGCAATAGCAGAAGCAACAGCAGAGAAATACATTGTGAAAAATCAGTTTTAATAAAGCCCCAGCACTGACCTCAGAAACATAAGTATTTATATTATTGACTTCTGTATGAGGTGATTTGTTAAAGGAAAAAAAAAAAAGGAGAAAAAAAGAAAGAATGAAAAGAAAGTCTTTCTGTTCTTGTCTTGAGACCTGAGGAAAAAATAACTAAAATTAGAGAAACTGGAGGTATAAACGCAGTGAGTAGAATAAAGCAAAATACCTCTGGGGTGTTCATCTGCCATAGTAGTCATTTCATATCTCATCTGTTATATGAATGTGATAGCTCCTTCCCATTTTGATAGGATCATTATGTAGACTCCACAGATTCAATTCCATTTACAAGTCAATGGTGTGAGATTTTATGACAATTCTTTTTAGTGGGTTGATTCTGGATGATCTTCCTTTACCGAAAAAAAAGGGGGGGGGGGGAAGGGAGGTGCCATTTTGGTGCTTACACATGAGTGTTCTGGATGCACCAGACACTGTTGTGACAGATCTAATACTGCTGTCCTATCTCGAATATACCCATGTGTTCTTAAGCCCTGGCATTAATTCTGACAACATTTAAAGAAGTCTACGCTGAAAGAATACCCATTGCTGTTGTGGCTACATGGAGGAATCAGTTGCTCTGGGGAGGAAGGGTACCTGGTTGCAATTGAACTTGTAGGTCATACCATCACATGGATGGCTTGGTTAGCAGACTCCCAGCCATGTTCAGATTGCCTCATTCCCTTGCTCTTCCCTCAGCCCTATGTAAGGCCAGATCTGTTTCTGGAGCTTTGTAGAGCTGATGGTGTGGTAGTGGGCATAAATCTGAGCTTCTCAGAGGAAGGAGTGCTCTTCTCTGAGTTTCTGCTGTGCCCACAACAGCAGGTCTTGGTCTCAGTGTAGGTTAGCAAATATGTGCCCGGAAAACCTAAGTTGTGGAAGGTGTGCTTCCATGGTGTACATATACACACATTCTGCTGGATGGGTTTTAATTTTGTCTTTTCTTAACTCAAACAGAAGTTTGTTAGAAGGTGTGGGTCATACGCTTTTGGGATAAAAATGAAGTCTCATGCTTTGTGCTATATAAGTAGAAATGCTGGAATGGTGAAGGATTGTGATAGTGAACACTGTCAATATAGACACATGCTTACAATGAAATCCCCTCTGCTTTAGATGCCATTTGGAATCATCATAGAATAGTTTGGGTTGGAAGGGACCTTCAAAGCTCATTTAGTCCAACCTCCCTGCAATGAGCAGGGACATCTTCAACTAGATCAGGTGGCCCAGAACCACATCCAGCCTGGCCTTGAATGTCTCCAGAGATGGCGCATCCGCCACCTCTCTAGACAGCCTGTGCCAGCGTTTTACCACCCTCATTGCAAAGAATTTCTTCCTCACATCCAGCCTTAATCTCCCCTCTTTTAGTCAGACCATTGTATGTTATCAAACTCCATTCTGTCACAACCAGGATCCTATAATGTCCTTTCAAACACAGGAAGAGCTGAAAAATATTCTCGATAGTGTGGCAGTGACAAGTCAGAAAAAACAAAACCTTCTTGATGTCCTTTCTAGTTGTACAGATGTCCTGCAGAAAGGAAGGAAGCAAGGAAAAGGGGAGAAGCCTTCCAAATTTCTCATCACAGCACTAGGCAAAGTGAGACCTTACCAGCATTCAGCAAGGAAATTTTTGTTAAAGTATGCCCTTGTGCTATGATAGCTCCTGTATTAATCTCTAACTGTTTCGGTGTATGTTCCGAGCATGCCGTATATATCTGTCTTCATGAAGAGTCCCCCTGGAAAAAGGAGCTGTTTGTTCTTCCCCTCCCTGAGACACTTCTCCTACCAGCAGAGGTCTGTCTACCAGCTCAGAGGTTGGAGCACATGCTCACAGACTCTCACTCTGTAGTGGAGCAGACTTCAGTTTATATCCCCTTCCTCCAGAGGAGGCCTGACTGCGGAGGGCATATTCACCAGCAAAGGAGGAGAAAAGGGCACTGAATAAACAAAGCAGTGGGGGAAAAAAAAGCCCCAGTGATTCTCTAACCTTAGGTTAAAGCATTTGGCAGGATAAAAGGAGACCTGGGGACTAGTCCCCGTGCTAATTAATCCTTACAGAGTAACCAGATAAACCATTTTCTACTGGTTCCTGGCTCAGCATGTCAGCTTGTGACAAGCCACTTTCAGGCAGCAGACTTTTCTGATTTTGAAAGGGAAGCCTAGATGCATAATTTAGGGGTTTGGATTCTGCCTTGCTCACAAGGTGCATAAAGGTGAGGCTGCACGATGCTCATCATTATTTGCTGGTAGATTTAACCGTAGGCACCTGCACCTCAGCCACAAAAATCTGTGATTATGCCAAAGTTAGGAAACTCCAGTGACACCCCACAGACTTATGACAAATTTGGAGGGGGCTGAGAACCTTTGTCATTTTCCCCCCAAATTACTCTGCTTACTATATATCCCACAGGACCTATCGCACACCAAAACACCTCATGCCCTGATGAGATACAATAGCATGAAAGTGAATCTAGCAGCTGCTATTGATTAAGGCAAGTCATTACTTCCATGTGTGTTCCCATGTGGATTTATCAGACATTTATGCCACATATAATGTTGGTCCTCCTGAGTTTGTAGCTGCCCAGGACACACATTCTACTAGAGCTCCTTCCTAGCCCCAAATCTCAGTAGACATCCAGTCAGGCAAAACACACACATGCAGCCACCCTTTGAGCTACAGGCAAAGGGGAGTATGACAACACCATGATCAGCTCCCTCCTCCTCTGACAGATTTCTGGACTATTTCAACTAGTTTTCTCTTCTCTTCCACGGCAAAAATCAGAAGGGATGAACTAGCCTGTCATTTGTAATGCTCTTTGGTGAAGCAGTTGCTTGATAAATCTAAGATGAATTATTTACTAATAGGAAGCCCATTTCTCCTCCAAATTAAAGTACACCAGAAAACTAGAAACTGATTGGGAAAGGGACTGCAAAAAAAAAAAACAAAAATCAGGTTTTGGGGACACTTCTGGGGACATATGTTAAGCAAATCTGTGCTGCTTCTACTTAGAAAGTAAATACTTTGATTTGCTCTTTGATTAGTCATGCGCATGGCCCCATTCCCTGGAAGGCTTTCCGTATTGCACTAGCTGTTTCCATAGGGCTGGGGAAAGCCTAGGAGGTTGGAGACTGATAAACACAGCATCCCATCTCCTGAGTTCATCTCAAGTCTCACTTTTCTGGTCATAACAACTGAACTGAATTCAGTGCAATTGCACCAAAGGAGATGTTTCTATCTTTCATTTTAGCATAGATTATGTGCCATAACATGACATTTTAAGTCATCAGCACTTTAGCTTAAATAATTATGTTTTACAGTGAGAGGGTTGTGTTTTACCTCAGCCAATTAATAACAAGCCATACTCAAATTTAATAAGTGTAATGAGAAACGCTTGTTTGATTTTTTTGAAGTCACGTGCCAGGGTAAAAGATAGAGCAGGCTATTCTTTTTGACTGGTGCATGAGGTCAGTGGCAAGCCAATATCGCTCAAGGGTGGTGTCTGTCAGTTTAGTTTCCAGACTGTGTCCTAAATGCTTGAAAATGTTACAGAAACCCAAAAGCTACAGGAAATTATATTCTCATCTAATGTGTTTGTCATCAATTGGGACAAAAAGATGGTTGGAATATCTGTGTGTATACATGTATATACGTGCATTCTTTCTGTTTTTCTTTAAATATCTGTATCAAATTTGATCCTTTCCTGCAAATGACAGCCTTGGGTGCAACCAGTATATCTTCACTGCCCCAGCTTCAGGCCAGCAAAAGAAAACATTCTCTGCTGTTGATATACATACCTCGGTTGTCTGAAAGGCTGCAGGTCCTCTTTACCTTAGCAGATATCAGACCAAACAGCCCAGAGAAGATATCTCTGTCTTTCCAACTTGCCAGCACATGGGAAGAAAATGAGGCTACTATTATAGCTCTAGAAGGGATGTTATGTATTTTTCCAGAAGTATCCCATAGCTCAGCCCTCTGCAGTTTGCAAGGGAAGTTATGGCTTACTGTTCTGCTGGCCCCTTCAGTGCATTTATGGTGTACAGCAGCTGCAGTCGCGAAATCAGTCCATGCAGCAACAGATCCCAGCCAGGTACTTTGCAGGGTCGAATGGCCACTGAGAGAGGCTGAGAGAGGAGTGCATATTCAGAGGAGGCACAGCCTTGTTTCCCTAAATCAGATTTAAAATTCATTCATAAAATTATTGAAGGATAAATACTTTTGTGTGGAAAACCACTTAGATGCATGTTTTAACCTATCCTTATTTAGGAAAACAGTTTAAAAACTCCTAGTTAGGCAAGTGCTTGCGTTCTTTTTTCCTCAATAGAATGACTTTCCTGAATTAAAGCTTTTAAGCCTGCATAGTAAGCTCACAGCATGGGCAGTCCTGCCCGCTTTTGTGAATGTTAGTTCTATACTGCAAATGTGATTATCTTCACACAAAATAAGAACACTGCTTTCCAATGAGACTTTCAGGTTTTTACTCACATAAAACATAGGAAATCTTATAGCATACTCTGTGCAGATTTAACATTGAAAAGCTATCTTCAAACTGCACATAGGAAGACACTTAGGTGAATAATTTGAAAGATATTATCTTTTTAATGCATTTTGCTTCCTTTTCTGTTCTTGAAGTCTCAAGGAGCAGTTCATGATTTCCTGGGAATGGACTCACTATTCAAACCTACTGGATAAATAATTTCTGTAAGTAATGACTGGTCTGTAACTCATGTATGAGTGATTGGCATCAAAAATCTAAGCTGTTTTGCTTGGCCACTTCTCCCATAGTGTTTTTCTTCCCTCTTGCTAAAAGAGCATATCTCTTAGACCTAGGTTCACATTGCAGTCCTCTGTGTTTACATAGGGCACACTTGGCTTTCCACAAATATTCTAGTGGTGTTTGGTTAAAATTCACTTGTTGGGAAGAAGAAAAAGACCTCATTCTCTTGAATTTAAAGTGAATGTATTTGGGCAATATAGCACTCCACTTTTAGCCATTAAGCACTGTGTAATCTATGCCTTTGCACGATGTGCCAATCTGCCCAGACTCCTGCGATGAGCAGAGTTTTTGAATGCACTGAAGAGTTATTAGTGTGCTTTTTTTATACAATTACAGTGCAGCTGTATACGTCTGTTCCTCTGAGCCAAGCATTTTATGTGCTAGAGGTTGGCATGTGTTGGAATGATACAAATAAAAAAAAAATAAATACAGGAGAGTAATGTAGTTGAAAGCTGTGAATCTTGATGTTAAGGTGGGCTTACAATGAAGCACAGGTCTCTGAGGCTAGGTGGGACTGTGGCTTCTATGGTGCTCTTTTGGAGTTGAAAGATTATACTAAGAGAGAAAGAGGAAAGGTTGGAAACAGAATTTAGAAAGATAATTAATGTTTTGCTTAAAGTGCAGAATAAGGAATTCATGATGAAGCATCAAATCATGACAGCTGCCATGCAGCCAAGCAGAAGTTGAATCCTTTTGCAAACTTGGTTTTATGTCCAATCTGTTTCTTGAAATGTGCAGAAGAGGAAAATTGTGATAGTTAGATATAGTAAGGGAAAAAAATGGTGTAAAATAACAACTCACAGAAAAATAAGCATACAGTAAAATAAGCACACACAGAAATGATGCTTTTGTCCATTTGTAGCCCCAGGATTTCTTTTTGTCTCTGTAATATTTTTATGGGGTTGGGAGATAAGGTTTAGAGCTTTAAACTTGCCATCAGCTACCTATGAGTCCAGCCAGCTGCCTGCCTACAAGATACGTAATTCATCCATGTCCCTGACCTTGCTATGCCATTTTTATGCATGAAAAGGGTTTGCTTTTGGGGCAGCACTGCCTGATAGAGATGGTTGGAAAGAAGCTTGCAGAACCCTTCCATCAACAGCATCTCTCTGGGGCACGCTTTTTACTCTAGGGCTCATTGCCAGCTTCTCTTGTTGCAAACTGTAGATGAACATGTCTCCCTCTGCCTGCTCACTGTTCCATTTCTTTTGCTAATTTCAAATTGACAAACAGGTATTTTAAAATGCTTTTCACCTAAAAAAGTACTTAACTCTCTTTTCAGCCTGAGCTGGATGGGGAAAAATTATCTGCTATGCCAGATACTTTCTATGCATGTATGCATGTGTATATATATTCATATATATATATATACAGGGGAACAAAGCTAATTGCTTTTCAGCATTATAAAGATTAATTTCTACATATACATTTAAAAATTCTTAAAACCATTACATAAACAGAAAAAGAGTGAGCCCAGCTGCTGAACCCTCTGGACCGTAATGATGAGTTCATTGTAAGAACGTAGATGGAAGGTATAGGATCATGGCAGGAAGGTTGGATGCAGTCGGAATAGAGCTTTCCTTGCACAACAGCAAGTTGAATTATTTTCTCCCTTTCTTTAAAACATTTTTGGTAGCAAGATAGATTTAGTCACAAAAATCCTAAAAAAAACATATAAGGGTCATGATGTGGGGAAGAGGGTATTTTTTTATTTCTTTTGGGAATAGCCAAACTCGGAGGCAGTCTATCTGCCTTCCTGTCTGATGGCCTGTATTCTTCACAGCACTCCTGAGGCTGCGCTCTCGCTGCATATAATTCCTACCCAGTCCAGTCCTGTGTGCAGCATGTGGACTGCTCTCCGAGGGGAGGGGGATCTGACTTGGCTGGCAGTCAGAGCAGCAGGAGCAATTGCAGATGCTGCTATTTACACTATTTTCACATTCTGAAGAACAAAGAGCAGGAGGCTGCCAACAAATCTTAGAGGCTAAGCCTTTGCCCTACACGCGAGGCGCAGCCAATGAATGCCAGCAGAAACATGCAGTGCACCACTTTGTGAGATATTGCATCTCTGTTTTAGTGGAAATGCAGTCAAGATCACTCACCAGGAAAGCAAAGAAAGGAAAAAGGAGCTTCATTGCCCAGGAGTGTCAGCTTTCTAGGGGTGCAAGGCTGAATGAAATACTTCTGTCTCATATAAATGAGCCATTCCAGGTCTCAGGGATGACTCACCCTTAAAATTCATTGTTGTGGTGGCAACTGGGATAGATGTTTATCCTTCGCTCTTTAATCTAAGGTAGACATAAGCCCAAACACAGTTATTTGTATGAAAAAAACAACCTGTTTCTGTGCAAAAGCATTCTAGAGATTTGGGGTTCACTGCTGTCTCTGGACAGGTTTTGCTCCTGTCCATGGGCTTCCCATATGACTTCATACAAGTCCGTCTGGCTGAGGTTTTCAATGGGATAAAAGATTTAAGCTCTCATTCTCCCTTTGAAATTCAAGGCTACTTAAGGTTTCTCTAGAAAAGGTCCTCTGAGAATCCCAAGCTCGGTCCTGTTGTGTGATTCACCTTTTGGGTTTGTTTTTAACCTGGTCATGTCTATTTGCCTTTCTTCTCTACTTATGAGGCAAACTGAGAAATGTGTCTGATTGCATGCACAATGAGTAGGATTCTTATCTCAGATCCTGTAAGAGTAAGACATTAATAAGAGTTTTGATGATAGGCTTTTGGGTTGCTTTGGTTTAACATTAGAGGACCTTTGCAAAGAAGTGAGCTACAGAAGCAGCTACAGAATCAGCATCATCATCCTGCAAAGGAGGGATGCACAGACTTGGAATAATTTCAGACCTACCCTTAATAATTTTTCTTCTACCAGTGTTCCTCTCTGCTTCCACTAGTGAAACTGAAACTGTGCATTTGAAAAAAAAAATATATATATGTATATAAGAGTTTTAGGAAACTGGTAATTTGGAAGATCTCCCATCTTCAGTGTTTCTGTGTACTAGCTGGGAGAAATTAGCAGACAATATTTTCAGTTAGATCTTCCTGAATTGGAGGAGAATCCACAGTATTGTGAAAGAAAACCAGTGTCAGAGGAATAACATATGACATAAGCATGATGGAGTTTTAAACTCTGGGGGTACACAAGTAAGCATTCAGGAAGCACCTAAATCAGATGAATAAGCAGGCAGAGCAGGTCTTCTCCATTACAATACCTGCCTGACACTAGCTCAGACTTCACTAGCGAACACTTTCCCTGGGAACAGCTACAGGCTAATCCTGGATTTGTGTGCCCACAAGGAGTGAATATTGGCTATGCCTCTAGGGGACCCCTTTGGGTTTACTTTAATAAATGGAAGAAATCTCAAGATTTGATGCAAAGATCATATCCCAAATGGGAAGAAACGTAGGCCTTTGGGCCTTGCACCTTGCGTAGTCTGTTCGCTTCATGCAAAATCAGTGTAAAGTACTAGCAGGACTGCTTGGTGCCATTTTACACCAGCTTTATACAGGTGCTGCTGACAAGGTGCAAAGTACAAGACCACAGAGAATAAAGGCCCTTTTGTTGTTGTTTGGATTCTACTGCTATTTAGGTAATCTGGGGACAATTAAGTTCCATGAGAAAAAAGGGAGAAAAAAGGAACCAAAACACCACAAAAAAATTCTGAGTTCTCACAAACATAGTTTATATCCAAGTAGCACATGTGTCTGTGACTTTTTAAAATGTGAATTACTAAGAGCATCACAATATGTGAGAAGCAATATTATCACAGACGTTAAACATTAAAAGGGAGAGAAAACACCTTGCAAAGAAAGGACGTGGTTCAGTTCTATGTCTTGTCACCTAGTGCGGATGATAAACCAGGTTTTCTGATTGCTAACATGTATCAAAAGTCTGAGCTGACCCTCAGTTAGGCTCTTATTCCCTAAACCCTGGACAAACTAGAAAGTTACTGTAAACTTACGCACACATATACATACACTCTTTCACACACACGAGCGTACACATTCACAGTCATTCCCCGGAGATGGTCTCAGGTGGGTGAGGAGGTACTAGAGATCTTTATTTCCAGATGGCCACAAAGTGATTTTATAAGCAATTGGGCAGATACCCTGGTTGTTTTTGGCTATAAAGTCCTTTAGAAGAAGCAGAAAAATAAATCAAGCAGAAGGGTGAAAAGGGAAAATTCAGAACTTTCTTGAGCCACCCCTACCCAAAGGAATGATTCCCACTCTCAAAACTCACTGTTTTGCCAGGAAACAAACTGTCTACAGGTCATATCTCCAGTTGCACAATGTTAATAGCACATTTTCCCCAAAGACCTTAAGGAATCCAAGGCACACAGTAGTAGTAGGGCCTTTTCTGTGCATCCACCCCAGTAACAAGGTGGAAAGATAGTACTGTGAGGATTAAAGGACAGACTGTGAGCAAGACAGAGGAGGGAGTGAATGGTTTGTATGAATAAAGGTAGAGCAAACATCTCCTGTTTGACAGTGCCATGACAGTACATACACTCTCATCTACACACAGGTACCTGTCGGAGCAGCTACTGTAACCATGTTGTAAAATATTCAATGACTCACTGTGAATAACTGTCTCATTTAGAAGAATAATCTGGTGACAAGACCAACATTGTTAAGTTGTGTCAACTTGTTAGGAAAGACACAAAACAAAAATACCACAAGCATCCAAGGGCTGGAGGCAATGTCAATAAGTTTTTGGAAGTGAGTGGCTGTAGGAAAGTGAGGCTGGGCTCCCGCAGCTTAGCACAAGCTCTGCTTGCAGAGAAGAATGCAGTAAATAAGACCGACCATTTACAAATCAACACCATCCTGATTTACTGGTGTGAACCCACTGTGACAGAGATCCCCCTGCCTCAAAGATGAGCAGATATCTTTCTTTAAGTAAAAGATGCAGGGGACCCAGCTCTGCTGCTTCTCCCCACTCTGACATTAGTGTCTCTGCTACAGCAAAGAGCAAGCCATCAACAGGCAGCTTCTCATCTGACCTCATTCCCTGCTCTCTTGAGGCTAAGATTCCCACTTCCAGTTTCAGCTGCTTAGTGAAATCTGTTGCACTGCATGAGAGGAAAGAAAGGGGGGAGTGTGAGCTTCTTCCAGCTCTTCAGCCATCTTACAGGCAGGCTGGATACCTGCAGAGAGCAAAACATGGTGGCAGTATGGAGACTTCCAGACTGGGAAAGTAACTTTAGGGCAACACATAACATGGTGCAGTGTATCACAATGTAGCTTATATAGGATAGTATATACAGTAAATGTAGTTAATGTAATATAACATAATGCAATATAAGGGAATGTGATTCTCACTCACCTCCATGTAAGAAGTGAGGGTGCCTGCATGACGGGGTGCATGGAGAGTGACCAGGCCAGTAGGAAGGTGAGGCAGCAAGCCCTGGTCCAACTGGCTGCTGCTGCATCTGATTTGACTGCACTAATTGCTGTGGGTGGTTCGGGCCTTGCCCCTGACAGCACTGGGACACATCTCTGCAATCTGCTGCTGCCTGCTGCTAGCTCATTTCTCTTTGTGTGCTTGATGCACAGGCTCTTGGCACACTGGCCAGCTCACACACCTCAGTAGCACCTTGTGATTAACAGGCAGAAGCACAAAGGCTCCTGGCACGCTGGCCAGCTTGTACAGCCCACTAGCCTTTGCTCTCCTGTGGCACTGTGCGAAAGCTGCTGAGAGGCACAAGCTGGCTGCCAGGTGAGACAAGAAGCAGAGCCAGAATGCTGTAGACCATAGGGAAAATAGGAAAAAAGGAGACTGGCCAGGAGTCAAGGAATTTATTCTCTGTGATAGTTCTTAAATACCAGTGCCTGAAGTAACCATATTAAGCAATTAGAACCACAGTACAATTAAGAATCTATGGAGGCCGTCTGGTCCACCTCCTTTGCTCAAAGCAAGAAAAACTTCAAAGCTAGGTCAAGGATGCTCAGGGCATTGTCTAGTCAAGTTCTGAATATCTCCAAGGATGGAGATTTTGCAGCCCTTGGGCAACCTAGGGCAGCGCTTGATCATTCTCACCATGAAGATTTTTTACTGTGTCTCATTGGAATTTCCATTGCTGCTTCTTGATTCCATTGCCTCCAGTCCTTTCACTGGGAAGAGCATAGCTTCATCTCCTCTATAGCATTATAGTAAGTAGCTAGTAGACTTTCAAACAGATTCATCCCCCAAGCAAGCACCACTCTCTCAGCCTCTCCTCATGTGACCTGATCAGCCCAATGGTTCTCTGACAGACTTACTGCACGTTGTCTATGTCTTTTTTCTACCCCAGAGCAGTGAAATTGAGCACTGCTCATACGTGGTCTCACAAGGGCTGAACAGCAGGGAACAGTTTTCTGATACATACTGACCTTGTCTACTAGGATTTACAGATGCTTTTTTAATACTGTCCTGGCCAGTCACCCCCTCTCCTGTACCGCTGCAGTTTTTATACCTGAGATGCAAGACTTTGCATTTGTAGGGGCTTTTTTTTTAGCCTCTAGAGGTTTCTGTCATCTCCTTTCAGCAACCTGTCCCTCTGAGCAGCAGCCCTGTTCCCATCCTCCACTGGCAGCCTCCATCCCCTTTCCCACCCCCCCTGTTTGGTGTCAGCCAGAATCTTGATAAGATCACTCAGGTTGTTGATGAAGACAATAAAGAGTACAGGCCTCAGTATCAGTCCTTGAAGTATGGTACCAACAACCATCCACCACCTGGCCTTCAAAGCACTGGCCATTACTTTTTAAGCTTAGCAGTCCAAACAGCTCTTCACCCACCATGCACTCTTTCTTGCAGTCTATAGCTTTCCAATTTGTCTACAGTAGCACTACGGAGGCAGTGCCGAGAACTATGCTAAAGTCAAGGTAGATGATATCCATTGCTTTCCCATTATCTAAATATGCCAGTTATCTCAATGAAAAAGATGGCTAAGTTGTTCAGGCACAATTTGCCTTTGGTAAACACCAGCATGTTGTTTCACTGTTCTCTTCTTTGTGCACTTGGCAATGGGTGCAGGGAAGCTTTGATCCATGATCTTTCTAGGGGCTGGCATTAGTCTGACTGACTTGTAGTTTCACAGATCTTTCTCCGTGTCATTGATCTCGACAGCTCTTCAATAGGTCGGAGAGCAGTCCTACAGTAAGACTGGACTGCTTTCTTATGACCATCAGATGCTCAGTCCACAAAACTGATTCACAGTACGATCTATTTCTGCCACAGGAGTACCTCATTCTACCAGACACTGTCAGCTGCCACAAGTATTTGAAAAGCCCGAGAGAGGACCTTGCCAATGAGCTGAGGCAAAGAAGTATTTGAGCAACTGGGCATTTCCCATGTCCTTTGTCACTAGATGCCCTGCATCCTTCATTAGACTCACAGTTCCCTTCTGCTTGATCTGCTGTAGCCTTTTGTGAAGGAGAATGACCATGAGGGAACAGAGGACTGTGTCACATCTTTCACCAAGGCAACCGGCACCAGGTTGGTTGCTCCATACTGCTGAAAAAGGGCAGGAGGGGACAGATACCCTCATCCATGCTAGGAATACAGACAGGAATCTGTGCTCACCTCAGAAGACAATAAATGCCTTCTGGGAAAAGAACCAGCAATCAACCCATTGATCTAACTGAGACTTAAACAACCATAATTCAGCAAACTATTAAGACACCTATCTAGTTGTCCACTTAATAGAACTACCTTGGAAAATACCCATTCACTGAAGTTGAATAAGAATGAGTGCATTATAACTTACATTACTGCCAGCCGACAGATGGAGCAAGCTAAGATGAAACCCGGGCCATTATAATATAGTGATCTTTTTGCAATTTTTTTCTATGTGAAACCACACATAACTTTTGAAGATGTAAATTTGTAAAACGTCATCCTTTATGTATTACATTTTTGGCATCTACTTTAGTTTTTAAGAATGGATGTTGTCTAATTATGCAGTGCAGCTTTGGATGAGAAAATATACTAAGTGTGCATTAAACAGACAACTTTAAATAATGGCACTTGTGCTAAGAAGTGTATTTTCTGGCAAGCAACTAATTTATAATGGTCATAGATATATGCATTAGTGTATGAAATGCTTGTCTTTATTTATTGATTTGAAGGGGCAGTATTATATTTCTGAATACGTCTTCTTTATTAGATCCTGTTTTAATCTGTAACAGACCTTGTCATATTTCATGTCCCAGGGTATTCACACCACCTGAACAACAGACAATGAGAGTAACTATACAGTAAATAAAGCAACAATTAATACTGTGTGTATAAAGAGATA
>NW_026639477.1:0-4822 GCF_028554395.1 Pezoporus wallicus | reverse complement strand
CCCCCCCTGCAGGCTCGGGGGGTCCCCGGGGGGTCCCGGCCCCCCCTGGGCTCTGGATCCCCCCCCCGGGGCTCAGCGCATGCGGGGGGGGGGCGCGGGGGGGCCCCGGAGCGGGGGGGGGCCAGGGCGGGGGGGGGGGCGCGGGGGGGGCTCAGAGGGGGTCGAGCATCGTCCGGGGGAAGGTTGGGGGGGGAGATGTGGGGCGGGGGGGATGGGGGATGTGGGGCAGGGGGATGGGGAGGTGGGGAGATGGGGGAGATGGAGGATGCGGGGTGTGGGGCGGGGGATGCTGGGGGGGAGGCGGATGGGGGCTGTGGGGCAGGTGATGGGGATGTGGGGGCTGGGGCTGGGGGGAGATGGGCCCGGGGGAGATGGAGGATGCGGGATGTGGGGCGGGAGGATGCTCCGGGGCGGCGGATGGGGGGATGTCGGGCGGGGGATGTGGGATGTGGATGCGGGATGTGGGGCGGGGATGCGGGATGTGGGGCGGGGGATGCGGGATGTGGGGCGGGGGATGCTGTGGGGCGCGGATGGGGGGGTGCGGGGCTCGGTGGGGCGGCGGGGGATGAGGATGCGGATGGGGCCGGGAGGCGGAAGGGGGGGGGGGGGGGGGGGGGGCTCTGGCCTGCGCGGCTCCGGCTGCGGCGCTGTGGGGCGCGGGGCGCGGCGGTCGCTGGCGGTGGGGCGCGGTGGGGCGCGGGGCCGTGGGGCGGCGGCGGCGGCGGCGGCTGCTGCAGCGGGAGGGGCGGGAGGGGGGAGGGGCGGGGGGAGGGGCTGGCGGGGGAGGGGCCACGGCCGAGGGGACCATGGCTGCCCCATAGAGAGCCGTGGATGCCCCATAGACACGCATAGGGACCCATAGGCACTCATAGGTACCCATGGCATCCCCATAGAGACCCATGGCTGCCCCATAGAGACCCATAGGGAGCCATAGGGACCCACGGCTGCCCCATAGAGACCCGTGGATGCCCCATAGACACTCATAGGTACCCATGGCATCCCCATAGGGCATCGCAGAGACCCACAGGACCCGAGCCATAAGGGACCCACATCTGCCCCATAGACACACATAGGGACCCATGGCTGCCCCATAGACAACCATAGGGACCCATAGGCACTCATAGGTACCCATGGCATCCCCATAGAGACCCACAGGGAGCCATAGGGACCCATGGCTGCCCCATAGAGACCCATAGGGAGCCATAGGGACCCACGGCTGCCCCATAGACACACAGAAGGACCCATAGGTGCCCCATAGAGACCCACAGGGAGCCATAGGGACCCATGACTGCCCCATAGAGACCCACAGGGAGACATAGGGACCCATGGCTGCCCCATAGACACACAGAGGGACCCATAGCTACCCCCTAGAGACCCACAGGGAGCCATAGGGACCCACATCTGCCTCATAGACACACATAGGGACCCATGGCTGCCCCATAGAGACCCAAAGGGATCCATAGGCACTCATAGGTACCCATGGCATCCCCCTAGAGACCCATAGGGAGCCATAGGGACCCGCGGCTGCCCCATAGACACACACAGAGGGACCCATGGCTGCCCCATAGAGACCCACAGGGAGCCATAGGGACCCATGTCTGCCCCATAGAGACCCATAGAGTCCCATGGCTGCTCCATAGGGACCCACAGGGACCTATAGACACTCACAGCAGCCCCACAGAGTCCAACAGGGATCCGTAGACGCGCATGGCTGCCCCACAGAGACCCATAGAGACCTACTGCAGCACCACAGACACCCATAGCATCCCCATAGAGACCTACAGGGACCCATAGAGACCCATAGGGACTCATAGGTACCCACAGCATCCCCATAGAGACCCACAGGGACTCATAGACACTCATAGAGACCCATGGCTGCCCCATAGAGACCTACAGCAGCCCCACAGAGACCCATAGCATCCCCATAGAGACCTACAGGGACCCACAGAGACCCATAGGCACTCACAGCAGCCCCATAGAGACCCATAGACTCTCATGGCAGCCCCATAGAGACCCACAGGGACTCATAGAGACCCATAGGCACTCACAGCAGCCCCATAGAGATCCACAGGCACTCATAGACACCCATAGAGACCCACGGCTGCCCCACAGAGACCCATAGCATCCCGATAGAGACCTACAGGGACCCCCAGAGACCCATAGGGACTCATAGGTACCCACGGCATCCCCATAGAGACTCACAGGGACTCATAGACACTCATAGAGACCCATGGCTGCCCCACAGAGACCCATAGAGACCTAGGGCAGCCCCACAGAGACCTATAGCATCCCCACAGAAACCTACAGGGACCCATAGAGACCCACAGAGACCCACGGCTGCCCCATAGAGACCCATAGAGACCTAGGGCAGCCCCACAGAAACCTACAGGGACCCATAGAGACTTACGGCAGCCCCACAGAGACCCACAGCATACCCACAGAGACCTACAGGGACCCATAGACCCACAGAGGCCCATGGCTGCCCCACAGAGACCCGCAGCATCCCTATAGAGACCTACAGGGACCCACAGAGACCCATAGACTTATGGCAGCCCCACAGAGACCCACAGCATCCCCATAGAGACCTACAGGGACCCATAGAGACCCATGGCTGCCCCATAGAGACCCAGGGCAGCCCCACAGAGACCCATAGCATCCCCACAGAAACCTACAGGGACCCATAGAGACCCACAGCTGCCCCATAGAGACCTAGGGCAGCCCCACAGAGACCCATAGCATCCCCAAAGAGACCCATAGCAGCCCCATAGAGACCTACAGGGACCCATAGAGCCCCACAGAGACCCATGGCTGCCCCACAGGGACCCACAGCAGCCCCATAGAGCCCCACAGAGACCCATGGCTGCCCCACGGGGACCCACAGCAGCCCCATAGAGACCTATGGCAGCCCCACAGAGACCCGTGGCTGCCCCATAGAGACCCACAGAGACCCACAGCTGACCCATAGAGACCTATGGCAGCCCCACAGAGACCCATAGCATCCCCATAGAGACCTACAGGGACCCATAGAGACCCAAAGGGCCCCACGGCTGCCCCATAGAGCCCCACAGGGCCCCATAGGGCCCCACAGCGCCCTGGGCACTCACGCTCGGTGCAGCCGGGGCCGCCGTGCGCGGTCATGGAGCAGTCGCAGGTGAAGCCGTCCCATTGCTGCAGGCAGACCCCGTGGTGCGAGCAGGACTCCTCCGTGCACGTGGTGCTGGGGCCTGTGGCACCGGGGGAGTCACCCCCGGGCACCCCAATGTACCCCAATGTACCCCAATGTACCCCAATGTACCTCAATGTACCTCAAATACACCCCAATGCATCCCCTTGCACCCCAATGCATCCCCTGCACCCCAATGCATCCCCCTTGCACCACAATGCACCCCCCCGGCCCTCATGCATCCCTGTGTGCCCTGCCTGTACCCCCGTGCACCCCAATGCACCCCCATGTGCATCCTTACACACCCCTGTGCACACCCAGGCACCCTCCTGTGCCCCCCAAGTGTCCCCATCCTTGTTCCCTCCATTCCCTGCCCCCCCAGTGTCCCTGCTCCCCCCATCCGGTGTCCCCTGTATCCCCCCATCCCCACTGGGTCCCGCTCCCCTTGTGTCCCCCACTGTCCCCATCCCCCCACTGTCCCCCCCATTCCCCTGTCGTCCCCCCCCCAATGTCCCTGGTCCCCCCTACCCCCTGTACCCCAGTGTCCCCCCATCCCCACTGTGTCCCTGTACCCCGTATCCCTCCATCCCCACTGGGTCCCTGGTGTCCCCATCCCCTTGGTGCCCCCATCCACACCCCCACATCCCCGCTGTCTCCATCCCTTAGTGCCCCCATCCCCACCGTGCCCCTGCTCCCCCCATCCCATCCCCATCCCCTGTATCCCCACTGTCTCCATCCCTTGGTGCCCCCCATCCCCTGCTCCCCCCCCATCCCTCCACCCCCCGCATCCCCACTGTCTCCACCCCCCCAGTGCCCCCCCATCCCGGCCGTGTCCCCGCTCCCCCCTATGGCACCCCCAACCCCTGCATCCCCGCTGTCTCCACCCCCCCAGTGCCCCCCATCCCTTGGTGCCCCCCATCCCCCGCTCCCCCCCCCATCCCTCCATCCCCTGTATCCCCGCTGTCTTCATTCCTTGTGCCCCCCATCCCCACCCCTGTATCCCCGCTGTCTCCACCCCCAGTGCCCCCCATCCGTTGGTGCCCCCCCATCCCCCCCACATCCCCGCTGTCTCCATCCCTTGGTGCCCCCCATCCCCACCGTGCCCCTGCTCCCCACCTATCCCATCCCCATCCCCTGTATCCCCGCTGTCTCCACCCCCCCAGTGCCCCCCATCCCTTGGTGCCCCCCATCCCTTGGTGCCCCCCATCCCTCCATCCCCTGTATCCCCGCTGTCTCCATCTCTTGGTGCCCCCCATCCCCTGGTGCCCCCCATCCCCCCCCACATCCCCGCTGTCTCTCATCCCTTGGTGCCCCCCATCCCTTAGTGCCCCCCCACATCCCCGCTGTCTCCACCCCCCAGTGCCCCCCGTGTCCCCGCTCGCCCCTCACCGTCGCAGCCTCTCTGGACGTGCCCCACACGCTGCAGCGCGTCCCCGAGGAGATCGGGCAGGCGCCCGTTGAGGTCCAGGGAGGCCAAACAGCCCTGGAAGCCCCCGCGCGAGGCCACCAGCTTGGGCAGGCGGGCCAGCAGCGCCCGGCTCGCACCCCCGACGTAGAGCTCCCCTGGGGGGGGGGACGGGACACGGGGACACCCATGGGTGCGGGCACCCAGCCCCAGGGAGAACCCCAGTGCACCCAGCGCTGCGCGTGGGATCACAC
>NW_026639476.1:0-478 GCF_028554395.1 Pezoporus wallicus | reverse complement strand
TGAAAGCTGGCGCTGGACCTGTTCAGCACACAATCCCCTTTACATTGGTGCCTCCATCGTTGCTTTCACTGCTCACTTTCACACAGGAAAAGCATTTGAATGGAATCAGTCCAGAGCCTGCTCATTGCTGCGCAGCAACACAGTCAGCACAGAATGAACAGTGCCATCTGCTCACACGGCAGAAGGATCATCAGGGAAAGCTAGTGCTGGGCCTCTTCAGCACACAAGCAGCTTTGCAACGGTGTCACCATCATTGCAGTCTCTCCTCTTTTTCATACCTAAAAGTCCATTTGAATCCAAATTCTCAGGTGGTCTCTCTCAGCTGCCCAGCAGCACAGTGAGTACAGCACGAACGTTTGGCCTCTGCTCCCACAGCAGAAGAGCCAGGATTGAAAGCTGGTGCTGGACCTGTTCAGCACACAATCCCCTTTACATTGGTGCCTCCATCGTTGCTTTCACTGCTCACTTTCACACAGGA
>NW_026639475.1:0-4914 GCF_028554395.1 Pezoporus wallicus | reverse complement strand
TGGGGATACAGCATCCATGGGGGGGACTGCACCCAGAGGAATACAGCATCCATAGGGATACAGCATCCATGGGGATACAGCATCCATGGGGGGGGGGGGGGGGGGCAGCACCCATAGGGAGACAGCACCCATAAGGGGGACAGCATCCATTGGGGGGGACTGCACCCATAGGGATACAGCATCCATAGGGATACAGCATCCATGGGGATACAGCCTCCATGGGTGGGGGGACAGCACCCATGGGGATACAGCATCCATGGGGGGGGACTGCACCCATAGGGATACAGCATCCATAGGGATACAGCATCCATGGCGATACAGCATCCATGGGGGGGGGACTGCACCCATAGGGATACAGCATCCATAGGGATACAGCATCCATGGGGATACAGCATCCATGGGGATACAGCATCCATGGGGGGGGGGACAGCACCCATAGGGAGACAGCACCCATGGAGGGGGACAGCACCCATAGGGAGACAGCATCCATAGGGATACAGCATCCATACGAGGGCACAGCACCCGTAGGGAGACAGCACCCATAGGGATACACAGCACCCATGGGGGGGAACAGTACCCCACCCACCCTTCAGTGCCCCCCCCCGCCATGGGTGCCCCCCCCGCATGGGTGCCCCCCACCCTACCCACGGGTGCCCCCCCCCCCACCATGCGGTGCCCCACCCACCCCCTTCGGTGCCCCCCCACTGCCACCCATGGGTGCCCCCCTCCCCACACCCATGGGTGCTTCCCCACCCCCCCCCATGGGTGCCCCCACCCACCCTTCAGGGCCCCCCCCATGGGTGCCCCCCCCATAGGTACCCTCCCCCCACCCATGGGTGACTCCCCCCCCCCCCGAGTGCCCCCACCCACCCTTCAGTGCCCCCCCCCATGGGTGCCCCCCCCATGGGTGCACCCTCCCCCCTCCCCCCCCCCCCCATGGGTGCCCCCCCCCATGGGTGATGCCCCCCCCCCCCCCCCCCCATGGGTGCCCCCCACCCCCCCCCCACCCCCACCCATGGGTGCCCCCCACCCTACCCACGGGTGCTCCCCCCACCCTTCGGAGCCCCCCTAACCCCCACCCATGGGTGCCTCACCTGGTAGTTGGACTTGCCGTGGCGGGACACGAAGCGCTCGTCATTGACGAGCTGGGCCAAGCGCGTGGCGGCCTCATCCAGGCGCCCCGCGGCACACAGGTACCCCACAAACTCCTCTGCGCTCTCGGGGCTCAGCTGGGGGGGACACAACAACAGCGTCACCGCCATGGGGTGACACCAAGGGGGGCACCCCCCCACCTTAGGGTGACACCAAAGGGTGCATCCCCCCCACCTTAGTGGTGGTACACCTGTACAGAGGTACCCCTGCACTGGGTACACCCGCACACTGGTACACCCGCACCGGCTACATCCTCACACAGGTACCCCCGCACACAGATACCCCTGCACGCAGGTACCCCCGCACTGGGTACGCCCCCCACACACAGGTACCTTGAGGAAGCAGCGGGACCCCCGCATACAGGTACACCCACACACAGGTACTGCTGCACACAGGTACACCCACACACAGGTACACCCTCACACAGGCACCCCTGCACACAGGTACCCCCGGCCACAGGTACCTTGAGGAAGCGGCAGTACACCCACACACAGGTACCCCCGCACACAAGCACACCCTCACACAGGTACAACCGCACAAGTACACTCTCCCACGGGTACCTTGAGGAAGCGGTGGTACACCCGCACACAGGTACACCCTCACACAGGTACAACCACACCCAAGTACACCCTCACACAGGTACAACCACACACAAGTACACCCTCCCACACGTACCTTGAGGAAGCGGCGGTACACCCGCACACACGTACACCCTCACACAGGTACAACCACACACAAGTACACCCTCACACGGGTACAACCACACACACGTACACCCTCACACGGGTACCTTGAGGAAGCGGCGGTACACCCACACACAGGTACAACCGCACATACGTACAACCACACACAGGTACAACCACACACAGGTACAACCACACACAGGTACCTTGAGGAAGCGGCAGTACACCCGCACACAGGTACACCCTCACACAGGTACAACCACACACAGGTACCTTGAGGAAGCGGCGGTACACCCATACACAGGTACAACCGCACACAAGTACACCCTCACACAGCTACAACCTACAACCACACACAAGTACACCCTCACACAGGTACAACCACACACAAGTACACCCTCCCACACGTACCTTGAGGAAGTGGCGGTACACCCGCACACACGTACACCCTCACACAGGTACAACCACACACAAGTACACCCTCACACAGGTACCCCCGGCCACAGGTACCTTGAGGAAGCGGCGGTACACCCACACACAGGTACCCCCGCACACAAGTACAACCACACACAGCTACAACCGCACACAAGTACACCCTCACACAGCTACAACCACACACAAGTACACCCACACACAGGTACAACCTACAACCACACACAAGTACACCCTCACACAGGTACCTTGAGGAAGCGGCGGTACACCCACACACAGGTACAACCGCACATACGTACACCCTCACACGGGTACCTTGAGGAAGCGGCCGAACAACCACACACAGGTACAACCGCACATACGTACAACCACACACAGGTACAACCACACACAGGTACAACCACACACAGGTACCTCGAGGAAGCGGCAGTACACCCGCACACAGGTACACCCGCACACAGGTACAACCACACACAGGTACCTTGAGGAAGCGGCGGTACACCCATACACAGGTACAACCGCACACAAGTACACCCTCACACAGCTACAACCTACAACCACACACAAGTACACCCTCACACAGGTACAACCACACACACATACACCCTCACACGGGTACCCCCGGCCACGGTACCTTGAGGAAGCGGCGGTACACCCACACACAGGTACAACCGCACATACGTACACCCTCACACAGGTACAACCACACACAGGTACCCCCGGCCACAGGCAACTTGAGGAACCGGCGGTACACCCGCACACAGGTACACCCTCACACAGGTACAACCACACACAAGTACACCCTCACACAGGTACAACCGCGCACAAGTACACCCTCACACAGCTACAACCTACAACCACACACAAGTACACCCTCACACAGGTACAACCACACACAGGTACCTTGAGGAAGCGGCGGTACACCCATACACAGGTACACCCTCACACAGGTACAACCACACACAAGTACACCCTCACACAGGTACAACCACACACACATACACCCTCACACGGGTACCTTGAGGAAGCGGCGGTACACCCATACACAGGTACAACCGCACACAGCTACAACCTACAACCACACACAAGTACACCCTCACACAGGTACAACCACACACAGGTACAACCACACACAGGTACCTTGAGGAAGCGGTGGTACACCCGCACACAGGTACAACCACACACACATACACCCTCACACAGGTACAACCACACACAGGTACCTTGAGGAAGCGGCGGTACACCCGCACACAGGTACAACCACACACACATACACCCTCACACAGGTACAACCACACACAAGTACACCCTCACACAGGTACAACCACACACACGTACACCCTCACACAGGTACAACCACACACGGGTACCTTGAGGAAGCGGCGGTACACCCACACACAGGTACACCCACACACAGGTACAACCACACACAGGTACCTTGAGGAAGCGGCGGTACACCCGCACGGCGGTCTCGGGCAGCGGGTACCGCCGCACGAACTGCAGGTACAGCGGCCAGACGCGGTGGTGCTGGGTGATGGGCAGCGCCCGCAGCGCCCGGTCGAAGGTGCGGCGCGTCCGCGTGATCCGGCCCTGCTCCACCAGGAACTGGCAGTAATCCAGCCAGATGCGCGGCATCTGCGGGCATGGGGGCGGTTATGGGGCAGCACGGGGTGGTTGTGGGGCTGGAGGGGGTGGTTGTGGGGCTGGAGGGGGTGGTTATGGGGCTGGAGGGGGCGGTTATGGGGCTGGAGGGGGCGGTTATGGGGCTGGAGGGGGTGGTTATGGGACTGGAGGGGGTGGTTATGGGGCTGGAGGGGGTGGTTATGGGGCTGCACGGGATGGTTGTGGGGCTGGAGGGGGTGGTTGTGGGGCTGGAGGGGTGGTTGTTGGGCCGGAGGGGGGGGTTGTGGGGCGGGAGGGGGGGGTTATGGGGCTGCACAGGGTGGTTGTGGGGCTGCACAGGGTGGTTGTGGGGCTGGAGGGGCGGTTGTGGGGCTGGAGGGGGTGGTTGTGGGGCTGGAGGGGGTGGTTATGGGGCTGCACGGGGTGGTTATGGGGCTGGAGTGGGGGGGTATGGGGCTGGAGGGGGGGATATGGGACTGGAGGGGGCGGTTGTGGGGCTGCACGGGGTGGTTGTGGGGCTGCAGGGGTGGTTGTGGGGCTGGAGGGGGTGGTTGTGGGGCTGGAGGGGGTGGTTATGGGGCTGGAGGGGGCGGTTGTGGGGCTGCACGGGGTGGTTGTGGGGCTGCACGGGGCGGTTGTGGGGCTGGAGGGGGTGGTTATGGGGCTGGAGGGGGTGGTTATGGGGCTGCACGGGGCGGTTGTGGGGCTGCACGGGGTGGTTATGGGGCTGCACGGGGTGGTTGTGGGGCTGGAGGGGGTGGTTATGGGGCTGGAGGGAGGGCAGTGGTGGGGCCGGGGATGGCAGTGATGGGGCCTGGGGGGAAGTTCCGGGGCCGGGGGGAGGCAGTTATGGGGCTGGGGGGCACAGTTATGGGGCTGGGAGCACAGTTATGGGGCCAGGGGGCAGTGATGCTTCTGGGGGGCACAGTTATGGAGCCAGGGGGCACAGTTATGGGGCCAGGGGGGCAGTGATGCTGCTGGGGGGCACAGTTATGGGGCCAGGGGGCACAGTTATGGGGCCAGG